>NC_073311.1:63797215-63932215 GCF_027595985.1 Sorex araneus
CTTAATTACGGAACCAATTTGGGACACTATTTGTTCCAACATTTGTTAAAGGCCTTCCCTCGATTATAAGAACACATCTAATTCAGGATTATTTTTCTAGCTGGGAGACTATACACTTGAGTGCAGGCAGTTGGGACGGACCCCAGGGGCTCTGGTGTTTGCCACCACATTCTGCTCGAGGCTTTATAGTTTGTTTACGGGGCTGACCTAAAACCAGAAATATTGTTCCCTGAAGCTGAAAGGACGACAAACATCCCCACTCCAGGGGCTCCGGCTGACCATGGGGCTATAATCATTTAGCACCTGGAGGGCCCAGCAGGGGCAGGAGAAACCAAATAGTCACGGAATGCCCATCCCTCTGGGGTTTACTGCGGAGAGAAACTCTCCGTGAGCCGAGGCATTGCCCTGGGAGGCCAGCAAGGCCAGAGCAAGTGTGGACCGAGTACTAACTCTGGGCTAAACCAGGCTCAATGAAACCACTTCCGCCATTGGCCAAGGCCTCCGGTCTGGCGCACTTCTCAGAGGGTGTCCCTGGAGGGAAATGGCCAGGCTGGGATTGGCGTGAGGGACAGAGACATGACAGCTAAAGGCGGGGCTGTGGACTCTGTCCCAGACCTCTCGGCTTCCAAGGGAGCCCGAGGGCCCCGGGTATGTTTGCAGTAAGGAACCCACTATGATTGTGTGACTAGCATGTCCAACTGCTAAGAAGTCTTATCCAAATCTCTTATGAAAAAATAGTCCTGAGGTGTTTGGTCTCTGTGAGGAAGCTAACGTGTCACTCACTCTAGAAGGTCATTCTGTAGCCAGATAACAACGGAACCAATCTTCCTGATCTTTGCTGTCACTGTCATCCCGTTGCTCATCGATTTGTTCAAGCGGGCACCAGTAACGTCTCTCATTGAGAGACTTATTGTTACTTTTTTTTTTTGGGTTTTTGGGTCACACCCGGCAATGCACAGGGGTTACTCCTGGCTCTTCATTCAGGAATTACCCCTGGCGGTGCTCAGGGGACCATATGGGATGCTGGGATTAGAACCCAGGTCAGCCGCATGCAAGGCAAACGCCCTACCCACTGTGCTATTGCTCCAGCCCCTTATTGTTACTGTTTTTGGCACATCCAATACGCCACGAGTAGCTTGCCAGGCTCTGCCGCGAGGGTTCAATACTCTTGGTAGCTTGCCGGGCTCTCTGAGAGGGGCGGAGGAATCGAACTCAGGTCGGCCGCGTGAAAGGCGAATGCCTAACCGCTGTGCCATCACTCCAGCCCTTTGCTAATATTGATAAAATGGACTATGATCAAGAAATAAAGTTTTGATGGGAGAAAACCTGGGGACACTGATGGGGGGCTGTGGACACGGGTGAAGAGAGCAGTGTTGAGACATCGCACGCCTGAAAGTCAATCCTAAATATCTTTGTGACTCTGTAATTCATGGTGCTTCACTTAAAAAACATATACATAAAGTTGCTTTGAGATTTGGCTAGAGAAAGAAAGAAAGAAGAAAGAAATTCTGTTGGCTCAGTCTGCATCTCGTCAGTGATTTTTGCAGCTTTCTCAGCATGACCTCTTTTACCTAGAACAATTGATCCAAGCCTTCCTCTCAGGGATCCTCCACATTCTGAAATGTTTGTCAAGAAAGATTCTGTATCGGGGCTGGAGCAATAGCACAGCAGGTAGGACATTTGGCTTGCGTGCGGCCGACCCAAGTTCGATTCCCAGCATCCCATGTGGTCCGCCGAGCACTGCCAGGAATAATTTCTGAGTGCAGAGCCAGGAGTAACCCCTGTGCATCTCCAGGTGTGACCTTCCCCCCAAAAAAAAAGAAAAGAAAAAGAAAGATTCTGTATCTGTTGTGTAGGTATGAATCAATTTCCGTGAATTATTTCTTCAGATTCCCATAAGAAAAAGACTCATTATGGACTGACTGTCTGAGGCCCCATCTATCGGCAAGCTGGGGGCTGCTGTGCCCACGGCGTGGCCCTCCTGCCAGGCCTGGCCCGCGAGGAGCAGAGCCCTGCCCTGCTTCTGCCCTGCGAGGCTCATCTTCCTCCCCAACGGCTGACTCTCCAGAGCGTGACACCCACCTCGACCTGAAGCCTTCCGTGAGGGTCCAGAGGGCCTCCTGAGGCACAGAGATGGGGGGGAGCACGAGTCTCTCCCTCCTACTCTCTTTCTGCTTCCCGCCTCTTGCCACTGTGCCCCCAAATTATCACCCTCAGACATAGTAGACAAACACACTTCCATGACCCGTCCAAGAGCCCTTCGGGGGGAAAGTGTCTCTCGTCCGTCCCAGACTCCTCTCCTCAGCTCTGCTAGAAGCGGGCCGGCCGCCGCTGCGGGCATCTGCCAACACTCCATGCCGGGAAGCTCCAGAGCTGAAGGTCACCTCAGTGGCCAAGGGCAGGCGGAGACAATATGGGACTGTCCCATCAGCTCCCCGCTGTCTGGCCCCCTTCCAGCAGGAGAGGGCCCCTGGCTGGACGGGGCCACACAGGCTCTCGGGCCCATGCCTTTGAGTCTGGGTGGCTCTGGCTTGGGGTCCTGGACTAGACTTTTGTCAAATGTTCCTGGTGACCTTCGGGGAGCCTGGGAAAGCGTCTTCCAACTGACTGTGTGGATCAGCGTTCTTCCGCTCAGCACACACGTCTACCCAACTTGAAGAGGAACTCGACGATAGAGCAGCCCCCTGAGCATCAGAATAATGAGAAACTCTCGGGTTCCATGTCCCACAGTGTGGGGGGCTACTTTTGTAGCAGAAAGGAAGGAGACTGCCAGAGTTTTTCCACTGAGTCTCCAGGTTACTGGTGAAAGCACGATCAGCTAGCTTAGGGGAAAGTAGCTGTGAGCTGGGCTTTATTTTCCTCTCATTACAAAGGAAACAGAATGTGTTATGGATGCCTCTCTTAGGACAACTAAATTCCGGGCCAGAGATAGCACAGAGGCGAAGGCACTTGCCTTGCACAAGCCAGCCTCGGTTCCTCTCTGGGCACCGCAAAGGGCCCCCAGGCACTGTCAGGAGTGACCCCTGAGCCCTGCCTCCCAAGTCCATCTTTGCTAGCCTCTGGGGTCTGCTGGTGGCTCCCGTTTCTCCTCTCCCCTCAGGGTTGCACCCACCAATCTTCTCTGGGCCGATGCCAGCATAGGGCCACCATCTCACGTGCCCCAGGGAATGCTGGGAATCCAGTTGGTTTGGGTTATGGTGATTCTGGATGGAAGATATGAACATTTGATATGAACTTGGGCATGGATCACAGATAATGAAGAGCATCTTCCCAAGCCGAGGAGGTCCCAGTTTGCAGTCCTCTTAGAAGGGAAGGCTTGGCAGGTGCCGTGAGTGGTATTTGTTTTGGACCCTTCCAAAGGCACGTTTGGGTCCTTCCAAATCCATAGCGTGAACACTTACCCCATGTCCCACCCAGTGAGATGCAGGTTAACGAGCTCATGGGGGTGCTGCCTGGTGAACAGGCTCACAGCCTCATGAGAGAGACGGGCACACTTGTCTCTCTGCTCTCTGCTGCGTGAGAATCCCACGAGAATAGTCTCTCTCGGGGCTTGAGGGATAGTAGAGTGGATAGGTGCCTGCCTTGCATGTGACCAATCAAGGTTTGATCCCCAGTGTTCCACCTAGTCCCTGGAGTGCTTCCAGGAGTAATTCCCGAGTGCAGAGATAGGAATGACCCCTGAACATCCCCAGTTATAGTCCAATAACAAGCAAACAAGAAGAATATTTACCTGCCAACCGGGAAATGACCCACACGAATACAGATTTTTTGTTGTTGTTGTCGAATCACCATGAGATACAGTTACAAAGCTTTCGTGTTTGAATTCCAGTCATACGGCGATCAAACACACATCCCTCCACCAGTACACATTTTCCACCACCAATGCCCCCAGTATCCTCAACCCCCCACCCTGTGCCACCCCTCCCCCTGCCTCTATAGCAGACAATGTCCCTCTTACTTTCTCTCTGCTTTGGGACATTATGGTTTGCAGATACTGAGAAGTCATCATGTTTGGTCCTTTTCCTACTTTCAGCACACATCTCCCATCCTGAGCAATCCCTCCAACCATCATTGACTTAGTGACCCCTTCTCTATCCCAGCTGCCTCCTCCCCCAGTTCATAAGACAGTATTTCAACCATGGAGCAATCTTCCTGGCCCTTGTCTCTACTGTCCTTGGGTGTTAGTCTCACATTATATTATTTTACATTCCACAAATCAGTGCAGTCATTCGAAACTTTGGTACATCTACACAGTGGAATACTATGCAGCTGTTAGGAAAAATGAAGTCACGAAATTTGCTTGTAAGTGGATGGGCATGGAGAGAATCATGTTAAGTGAAATGAGTCAGAAAGAGAGGGACAGACATAGAATGAATACAGATTTTGCAGTCGTTAGGGTCCTGACCCCAAAGCTTTCACAACTGTGAGAAGTGTTGCATACATCACCCAGGGCCTGGCAGCTTGCTGGAGATGTGCAAACGGACTAAGCGAGCGTGTGTGACTTATCCCCGTCTATTCTCACTCTGGCCAATATCCCAGTGACAACAGAGTGATCCTTTCACAACCCTTAGTAGAGTTACAAGCACTCGGCTCTCCGAGGGAAGGGGAAAGAGCTGTCGACAAACTCTGAAACTCCCACTGTCCAGGAGTCTATGTGTGAGAACAAATGACAGGAAAGAGATCACGGAAATTCCAAGGGAGTCACAACAAATAATATGTGTATAACTATTTTGTTTCTGATTTATATCTTTTCCAAGTAAAACTTCCTGCAGGACCCTCCAATAAAAGATCAGACCTTGTGACCTCTCGCCGGCTTCCTCTGCCCATCCTCTGTTGGGTCTTAGCAGACAACAGGAAAACAAGAGAGAGGAAGAAGGGAAGAACCCCGGGTCTTAAATAACCCGCTTTATTAACAAAGTTAGCTGTACTCGAGAGCCATAAAAATCAGCCTGAGAAAGAATTCTTTTGTGTCTATTCACACTGTTTCATCTCGTCATTTATAATTTTTTGCAACATTTATATGGCATTTGGACAGTTTAAGAAGCATTTGCATTTAATCATTCATTTAGTCAGTCGTTCAGCAAGCATTTATTATTCAATTATGTGTGTCAGGACCATATACCATCTCCTTCCTCCCGAATGCAAGGCTGGGAGGAGAGTAAATATTATTACCATACATACCTGTTTACCAGAGGATGACGGAGAGAGTGAGGATCCCAGAGGCAGAACAGCAGAAGAGAAAGATTTTGGTCCTAGGTCTATTGCCACATGCCTGTGTCGGAATATCCTGCACTCTGCGCTTGAGCGATAGCACAGCAGGCTGGACACTTGCCCTGCCCGTAGCCCACCTGGGTTCAATCCCTGGAATCTCAGATGGCGCCCTGAGCCCCACCAGGAGTGATTCCAAGCTCAGAGCCAGGAGTAGCCCCTGAGCATTGTTGGGTACACCCCCCCCCCCCCAAAAAAAAAAGAAATATCCTGAACACGTGAAGAACTTTGGGTGATGATTTATAACAATAAATGTGAGAAGATGAAAGACTATGAAGAGGTGATACAGGCACAGGAGGGACAGAACAGGAAGGTGCAACCGGGCAGCAGATTAGAAAAACAAGGAACGGGCCTGGAGCAATAGCACAGCGAGGAGGGCATTTGCCTTGCATGCGGCTGACTTGGGTTCGATTCCCAGCATCCCATATGGTCCCCCAAGCACCGCTACGAGTAATTCCTGAGTGTAGAGCCAGGAGTAACCCCTGAGCATCGCCAGGTGTGACCCAAAAAGCAAAGAAAAGAAGAAGAAAAGAAAAGAAGTAAAACAGTGTGTGTATAACTCAGGACTTTGGGAATCACTAATGGGGAACCTCAAATTTCAGAGACCTCATGGCTATTAGAGAGGAAAAAAGGAAGCATGGGGTGGGGGGCCCAGAGATACAGTCCGGAGTTATGGTTCCTGGCCTGCGTGTGTCTGATTCCTGCACCGCACGGTGCAGGCATCACCAGATGCATCCCGAAGGGCCCGGGCACGACCAGGGTGCCCAGGTGCCCCCTGGCACGGCAGGCCCTCAGGAACAGTGCCACAGCCCCAGGCCTTTACGTTCATTTGTTTCTTTGGGTGGTTTGCGGAACATGCCTGCACACACTCAGGGTCCATACCACACCCTGGGCTTCACCTGCAGTGGCCAAGGGTCACTCTCATGCCAGCTGCAAGCGTCCCAGGCTCAGCGGGCACCACAGAGTCTCAGATTCCTGCCCCCAACCCTTGCCCCAAGCCCCAGGAGTATTGTCAGGAGTCGGTCCTGGGTGCAGAGACAGGAGGGACCCCTGAGCATCCCCAGATAGGGTCCAACCACAAGCAAACAGGAAGAAGAATATTCTCTTTGTTTGGGGCACCGTAAGCGTTCAGCTCCTCCAGTCACCGCCCTCTCCAGCGGGTTCGAGGAACTCCTGTCACATCCATCGCAGTTGGGTCCACCTCGTTGCGCAGGGGAGTTGAGGTCCCTGGGATGAATCTACGGCTCTGGAGGCTGAGAACTCGGGGCCTCCCCTGCAGAAGAAACCCTGGAGGAGCAATGTCATGGTCTCCTCAGAGGCTGAGCCCCAGGGACCCGCAGCAAGAAGCAGCGCAGCGACCCATCCGTTTTCTCCTCCCGGTTCTATTCTTCCTCCTCTCACCTCCAAGGTCAACTAGCTGCCCCCAAGTCCCTGCCCAGGCTCAGATTTGTATTTCAGGGAAGCCACCTGGGAGGGTTCCCGGATGATTGGACTTGTGTGATATTTGCACAGCACTTTGCATTCTCCTCACGCAATCCAGTCGTCTGCTTTGGGACACCGGAGTGGGACAGAGAGAGCATAGGATGGGGAGCTTAACTCTCACACTCAAGAGAAAACTTGCCAAACAATTCCTCGCCCATGAAGCTACTTTGAATTCTAAACTCCAGCCCATCCCATCTGACTAGGGGCCTTGGGTGCAAAGTAATACAAAATAATGCCCCATAATCATCACTGTCTCTCCACCTACACACTGCCCAGGAGTGGCCCGTAACTGAATGTTCTTGCCAATGGTTACACAACTGCCTTTCCTCGGGAGGGGCTCGGGCACTGTAAGTGTCCGGCTCACTTAGTTAGTCACCTCCCTCTCCAGGGGGTTCAAGTTCAAGGAACGCCTCCTACAGAAGGATCTAGCCTACTTCTTGGACAAAGAGGAAATCCAGTCACCTGGAATCAGCCTCAGTTCCAGAAATGTCACACAAGGAATTAACATATTAACACAAAAAACATAGCATTAACTTCCCCGCCAGATCTGATCAAAAACACTTGCTATGTAGCAGTTTCACTCTAGAAGAATTTTAGGAGCCATTTCTTTAAAACCTGCCCACATAGCTAAGCATAAAAATAACCACTGTTGTGACCGATGGGAATAAATAGGTGCATTTGGACACTCTCGCCCTGGGTGTTTGTTTGTCCTCGGAAGGCAGATAGGAGCAGTTGTTAGACAGGAATGTACCCCGGAGGGGTGACTGCCCCTCCCTGACATGGGAAAGGCCCTCGGTTTGATCCCCAGAACCACAAAAAAAAAAAAATGAACAAACACCCCATAAACACCGTGATTGATGCTGTTGAAGAAAGGATATCATTGTTGCTTCTTAGTTTTTATTTTTTTTTATTTTTTTTATTTTTTATTTTATTATTATTATTATTATTATTATTTTGGTTCTTAGCTTTTAACTCAGTGGTAAAATCTTAGTTTCTACCTAGAAAGCACTTCTAAGTAACGCCTCGTGCTGGATTCTCTGGCCCAACGTCCTTCCGTTGATTTTCTCCTGTCCATTTCTTGTGTTTGGGTTTTCTCCGCATTTTAGGAGAGCAGCAAAAAGTCCGGAGTTGGTATGAAGATCCGGGGCGCCTTTATCTGTTTGAAGGTCAAGCACAGCTGGACTATTTGGACAAGGCTTCCATCCTCATCGTCCGTGCCGCGGGCTTTGTTTTGTTTGGACAGTGGCGGTGAGTAAACAAACCCTCTATCTAAAGCGAAGAGGAAGTCGCAGTTTACAGCGGGTCCTCCTTTAAAAATGTCCCATCATGACTTTCGCTCCTTATACGGCCAGCAGTGTGTCCACTCCTGAGCCTCTAGATGCCAAAGACTTGGGGCTGAAATCAAATGAGGTTGCTGTTCCCAGGAGTGGGGCTGGAGCGATAGCACAGTGGGTAGGGCTTTCGCCTTTCATGCAGCCGACCCGTGTTCGATTCCTCCGCCCCTCTCAGAGAGCCCGGCAAGCTGCCGAGAGTATCGAGTCCCGAGAGGCAGAGCCTGGCAAGCTCCCCGTGCTGTGTTGGATATGCCAAAGACAGTAACAATAATGACGTTACACAATGAGAGACGTTACTGGTGCCCGCTCGAACAAATCGATGAGCAACGGGATGAGAGTGACAGTTGCCAGGAGCAGGAAAAAATGAGGTATCTGGTTATGGATGTCCAGTACGTGCTCACTAAGCTTGCTGAAAATTTGTGCCAGGCTGTTCAAGGCTCCTCCTCCTTCAAAACACAGAGCTCAGACCCAGCCCTCTTATTTGCGGACTAGGAAAGGGGTGCACAGGGTAGCTCAGGAGTGGAGCACCCGCCTACCGGGCACAAGCCCCACGTTTGACGCCCCGTACCACCAGCCACACCACGTGTGTCCAGGTGGCATTGCCTTTCCGGCCCCCAAAGCCATGACCACGTGTCCCATCTCGGGCACAGCACAGGCGTGTTCAAGCAGGGCAACTACAGGGAGTCCTGGGGCACCCCTCACCCGCCGTGCCCACACAGAAACAAGTGTGGCGATCCTGGTCATCACAACAGCAAAACAACCAAAGGGAAGGGGAGGAGGGGGTGTCATTCTCTAAAAGCAGTTCAACTCCCACCACTCACCCAGGATGTAATTCCTTCCGGTGGGTCGGAGTTCACGCGTGTCCAGTTGGTGAGTTTCTCAAACTCTGAGACACGGAAGCAGGGACCCGGCAGGCTCTACCCAAACACACCTATGCTGTGGTCTCCCAGCCTGTGTCCCCCGCCGGAAACCACCGCAGTGGGCAGGTCGTGGGAGAGCAACAGGAATCCTCTCCGCCAACTTTGCCTCCTTTCGGATGAAGCAGCCGTGGGAGCCTCGTGTTTATGTCACAGCAAATCCATCCAGTGGACTGGAGCACTCTCCCGTGAGAGCAGTTTGAAAGCGAGGACCTTCCAGCCACTTGGCCTCGGAGTTCTGCTCCCGGAATCTCTCTCTGCCTGCTGGTGGGTGGGCATGCAGGTTTCTCGCAAGCCCGTTTGGGCCAGTCCCTCTGCACTTTTCTCTCCCCACCCTCCGTGAGAATGCACCATGGATTTCCTGGTGCAGTCACGGAGGGGGCAAGCCGTTAGACATGCGTGCAGGAGGCATAGCCCCCCGTTACAGGAGATGGCTTGGAGGACCACACACGGTAGCACGCAGGAACTACTCCTGGAGGTGCTCCGGGGACCACATATGGTGCCAGAGATCCAAGTGGGCTCAGTTGCATACAAGCAAGCTTCTGAATCCCCAGACTATCTCTCTGGCCCTGGGAGAATTATTTTCTTTTTTTTTATAGTACAAATAAATTTTTTTTTATTTTTTAATTAGTGAGTCACATCTCCCTAATACCAAAAGCAAACAATGACACCACTAACAAAGAAAACTGTAGACCAATATCCCTGATGAACACCGATGTGAAGATCCTCAACAAAATACTAGCAAATAGAATCCAACAACTCATCAAAAAGATCATACACCATGATCTTTTCTTTTTTTAAACACTCAGATTTAACAAAGAATTCCCCCCAAGAAGATACTCTAATATAACTCACCCATTGACTCATCTGATGCTCAAACCCTTGCCCGCTGCCATGGATGAGATCTACACTGTATACACCAGGAATTCAAACGCCTGGAACTTGACCCTTCAATAACGAATAATTTCTGGCAGAAGCTTGTTTTGAATGTAACCTGGCACAGTCTGTAGTCTCCAAACACCACCAGGAATGACCCCTGAGCACAGAGCCAGAGCACCCCCTACTATGATCCAATTTTTTTTCTTAAAAAAAAAAAAAGAATTGAGAGTTTATGAAAGAAGGTGGTCAACAGTCATCATCAGAAAGATAAGAATGGGGGCTAGAGCCATATCACAGCGGGGAGGGTGTTTGCCTTGCACGCGGCCAACCTGGGTTCGATTCCCAGCATCCCATGTGGTCTCCCGAGCACCGCCAGGAGTAATTCCTGAGTGCAGAGCCAGGAGTAACCCCTGAGCATTGCTGGGTGTGTGACCCATAGAAGCAAAATATATATATATATATATATATATATATATATATATATACATATAAGAATGTGCAAAGGGCTGGAAACGCAAGCGCTACTTGAGAAGCAGGTTATATTTTTATAGTTTTATGATAAAGTGAACTGGATTTTCATGGCATCAACTCCATGTGGCTTTCCTTGAAGTGTTGTCTAGAGAAGTGAAGAGAATTCAGGAAGAATTTCTAACTTTTCTAAACCCTGATGCTTTTGTGGAAGGGATCAAGGGAACTGATGGCTTCATGCTCACTTGCCAGCGTGAGCTGAGGCTCCTGGCCAGACTGTGCACAGCAGCCCCCCTTACTCCCCCTCACTGTCCCCGGCCATCACTGTCCCCAGCCATCACCTCCCCTGGCCATCTCTGCACCTGGGTGGGAACACTCCGGGGAGAAGAGGATGCAAATCCCTTTCAAGTGTGAGCAAGATGAACTTTCTAGGACTTGAGGTTTCTGCTCCCCGGGGGCACATATCCTGAGAGCACTGGACTCCAGATTCCTTAACAGGCCCTTTAATGGGAGGAGAAGAGGAGATGATGAGAAAGGAGGAAGAAGGCAAGGACTCAAGGCATGAAGAGAGCCCGGGATTGGAAATAGAACATTTCTTTCTCCCCTGCAAAAAAATAAGTACCAGCCACATGGCATGGAAGAACACAGATGATGGGATGCAGATGTGCTGGGGAATGAAACCCAGCCACACACAGTCCTTCTGTCCACTGATTTTGCCACTGCACCGTCACCTGTTATTAAGTACACAGGGTCAGTCTGTGCCTTGTCTGGCCTCACTAGAAAAATATATATGTATATATATCTTTTAATTTTCCTGTGCCTGATGAAGCTCGCTGGACCACTGGAAAATAACTGGGTCCTCAAAAGGAGAGAGAAAGTAAGAGGGAATGTGTCTGCCATGGAGGGAGGGGGTGGGAAGAGGTGGGGGTGGCGGGAGAGACACTGGGGACATTGGTGGTGGAGAATGGGCACTGGTGGAGGGATGGGTACAAGAACATTGTTTGATTGAAGCATAATCACAAAAATTTGTAAGTCTGTAACTGTATCTCATGGTGATTCATTAAATATATATATATATAATTTAAAAAAGAAAAGAAAAGAAGTGGGTCTTTATTTGAGGGGACTGTCACCCCCAGCAGTGTTCGGAGTTTACGCCTGGCTCTGTGCTCAGAGGTCACTTCCGGTGTTGCCTGGGGGACCTTGTGGGACACCGTGATCTAACCGAGGTCGGGGCATGCAATGGGAGTGTCTCGCCTGCTGGGCTATCTCTCCAGCCCCAACACTGGGTCTTTCGCAGCAAAAGTCTCTCGGTCCCAGGGTGGTATTCTCCCATTCTGGGGAGGAGAGATCACAGAGACAGAAGTTGTGAATTCTCCTGAGCTCTCGGGAGGAACCGTGGAGACCCAGAGGGTCTCTGTGACTCGGTTGAGAAGGGTGAAACAACCGCTGTCTGGAAGTCAGAGCTTCTGCCTTCTTAGACGTTGTGTGTCGGTCCCTTTCCAGACAAGGCATTACTGTGCCGTCAGGAAGATCCTCGCTCTGTCAAGCAGAGAAGAAGGTCCTCTTCACGCGTGGTGTGCAGTGGATGTTCCCAAGACGTGCAGTTCACCGGGATTCTCTCCTGCTTGACACAGTGATGAGTCAATTCGGTGGGTAGGTCCCTCAAACATAGCTCTCCCTCTGGACGGAACCCAGGAGAGGAATTTCGTGAGGAAGTGAGTTCAGAAGTTGACACGAATTTATAATCAGTCATAGTCACTGCGCCGCTGTTGGGTGGTGGAACTTCAAGCAATCACTTTTTGGTATTCTCTTGAAGCTTGGGAAGAGGAGTATTAGTTGTGCCTCAGTTGCTCTCTTGTAGGAGTGGCTCAACAGACCTTAAGCTCCCTGTGGGAGCAGCAAAGTGTTATCCAGCATCTCTCCCTTTTCTGTTTACAAAACACAAAACACTGACATTTCAACCCATCCCTGAACCCAGAACAGTTTCTGTTAGAAAGTGTCCAATCATTATGCAGCATCACAGTTGGCAGTAGTCTGCATGGTGCAGAGGGGGTGAGAATCATTTTTATTCTCCTGGGAATTAAAATGGCATTGCCCCATTTTAGGAGATGAAGGAATGGAATTAAACTTTGTTACTTTGTTGCTACAAAAAAGGAAGGAAGGAAGGAAGGAAGGAAGGAAGGAAGGAAGGAAGGAAGGAAGGAAGGAAGGAAGGAAGGAAGGAAGGAAGGAAGGAAGGAAGGAAGGAAGGAAGGAAGGCTGGCTTCCTTGTCTAGTTCCTGGAGGCGCTGGTCTGAGCAAGCCCCTTCCTTGCCTTCGGGGCTGAGTGGTTGAGAGGAAGGAAGAGGCGCTCAGGAGGCCCAGCAGCCCGCAAGCCCACCAAGAGTGAAACCAGGCGTTTCCCGGGTGCCGGTGGCCGGAGCAGACACTCGGTGGAGCAGCGGGCTGGAGAACTGGTGGATGGGGCGCGGGAGGCCAGGCTGAGCCCATCGAGACCCCTCGAGGCAGCAGGGCAGAGCAGTGGCAGTGACAGCTGAGGTCCCCCTGAGCTCCCCGGGGCTGGGGCCACGCACACGCCTAGCCCCCTGCTGTGCCCTCATGCCTGCGACCCCTGGACTCCCTGTAGGCGGGGGCTGGGCATGGTGCCCCTCCTGCTGCTTCCCAGGGAACTCCGGGGGCCTCACCAGCGCCACAGCCAATGCCCCGCTCAGACCCGCCCTTCCTCCCGGTCGTGCCCCAGGGCAGGGAAAGCGCGTGCCCGGGAACAGTCAAGTCTCGCCTCCTGAGTGTTCCCTCCGCTCCTGTCCCTCCCGCCACGGGGACAGAAGAGGGGAGTGGGCCCTCCGAGCCGTGCCTCTGACCCCCTCCCAAGATGCTTCTCGGGACGCTCGTTGCCCTGAGCTCTGAAAGCTGGTGCTGAGACCCAGTTCTCTGCCTGCTGTCACTGTCCTTTCAGGAGATGAGTCAGGTCATCCCCGACCGAAACATCACCCCGTAGCTACTGGGAGACGCAGCACATGTCTCGGCTCTTTATGGACTTAGTTTACCCTGTGCACACGCAAAAATACCGGAATAAAGACACAACCTCCAACACTACTCAGGCACCCAGCCACGGCCCTCTGACCCCGCGGGGTACCTTTGCTTTGTTCCAAACACACTTTTGCTTTCATCCTGGGTCTATGTATCTAACTCTTGAAATCCAGGAAGAGTAGCTGGTTTCACTGTATCACTGCCATCCCGTCACTGTATCACTGCCATCCCGTCACTGTATCACTGCCATCCCGTCACTGTATCACTGTCATCTTGTCACTGTATCACTGTCATCCCTTTGTTCAACAGTTTACTCGAGCAGGCACCAGTAACGTCTCTATTATACTCAGCCCTGAGATTTTAGCAGCCTCCCTTTACTCGTCTTTCCCAATAATTGGAGGGTCACGGGAATGAGACCTAATGTTACTGTTTTGGGCATATAAAATACGCCATGAGGAGCTTGTCAGGCTCTGCCGTGTGGGCGAGATACTCTCGGTAGCATGCCGGGCTCTCCGAGGGGTATGCATATATCTGTTTCTGTATTTTGGATATGAATAGGCCACAGGGAGCTTGCCAGGCTCCCCCAAGTGGACAAGTTTTGATATATTTTGATATATTTTGTGATTATACCAAGATGATATATTTTGCATAATTCAAAAATTCTGAGGATTCAAAACTAGCTTCTACAGATAAAATTGGCTTTTCTAATATGAAAAATAAGGACTATTTGTTTTAGCAGCCACAAGTTAGGACCCAAATTTTGTTGTCTAAGTTTTACTTGTTGAGTTGCCAACAACCATGAATTTTTGTGCTGTTTTAATGTTAAATGTCTTCCTTAAAGGCTGTGTATTTTTCAGCCCCTTCATGACCTTTTGAAAGAAAAGTGGGTATTGGGGCTGGAGCGATAGCACAACGGGTAGGGCATTTGCCTTGCACGCGGCTGATCTGGGTTCAATTCCCAGCATCCCATATGGTCCCCTGAACACTGCCAGGAGTAATTCAGGAGTAATTCCTGAGTAACCCCTGTGCATCACCGGGTGTGACCCCCAAAAAAGCAAAAAAAAAAAAAAAAAAGAAAAGTGGGTATAAATTCCAAAATAAAAAGTTAAAAGTGTCTATAGATAATGCAGTTAAGTATATTTTATCAATGTGATCCCGGGGGCCACACGCATGTGCGGCCTCTCCGCAGCTGTACAAGCGTGAATCCAGACCCAGCAAAACCTCTTTCGGTGTGAGCAACTCCTCGCAGAATGTCTCCAGCCTGAGAACTAAGCCTCGGCCCCGTGCCCGCCCGGGAGGGGAAAGGTATTTCTCTCTCTCGCCTCTTTCTCTCCGGGGATGAAGGGTGCAGTGGCCGCCATATTAAGACGACCACAGATTGGGTTTTCAAGACTGCAATTATCTAATATCTGGAAGAAATCTCCCTGGACTTCTTGTTAAAGTACAGAAATTCAAAACCGCGCGGCCGCTACCGCAGCCGCGCGACCTTATTTGTCCTTCACAGTAGGTCTGAATCTAGTGGGGTACTCCTAACAACAATAGTGAGGTTTGTGTTGAAATATTGAATGTAACCAAAGTAAACAGAATGTAAAATGAAACTTATCAGTTACAAGGTAGGGGGTGGGGGCGGCGGGATGGGAGGTGTACTGTGTGGGTTTTTTTTTTTTTTTTGGTGGTGGTATATGGGCACTGGTGAAGGGATGGTTGTTTCAGCATTGTATAACTGAGACCTAAGCCCGAAAGCATTGTAATCTTCCACATGGTGATTTAATAAAATAAAATAAAATTTTTTTAAAAAAGTATATTTTATCAGTTTCTATAATAATTCAGATGTCAAAATTGGACTGATAACAATTTTTACAATAGATACTTTACATAGAAAATAAGCTAATTCTCCTTTATCATGAACTGAGATCAATTATTAATTATATGAAGCATTTACAATGCTGTTCAACTGCTGGTTGGCATAAATTACTAAAAATACCTGTTCAACATACTATGTTGGGCAGCTGGTTTGGTTTTTATAATAAATAAGTTATACCAGAAGCTAAAGAATAAGCGAGATAACTGATCTTGAGTGGAAGCTTCCCAAGGTGCACGGACACAGGTAGAGCTGTGGAGGGAAGGAAACCCAAAGCCCATGGCCAGAGAACTGAACTCCGGTTGTCTCGTCTTGATTCATTCCACTCCAGCTCAGTGCTACAGACAGATGCGTCTTGTGGACTGAGCCCCACGCAAAGCCTCCTGGGCACAGCCTAGCCCTGACCACAGCAGGTCTGGGCTGGGAGCCTGGTACGGTGGGGGGGGCCCAAACCTGGGTACAGGGGAACCATGCAGACCTAATCCTACCTGAGCTGGGAAATTCCCAGCACAACTGGTGTGCAAGCCTAACAGAGCAGGGTGGAAAGAGAATCCACAAACTGCTCATCGTTAATAATCCCATCAAAATAAAACGAAGAAATGGAAAAGGAGGAAGGCTGAGGGCAGACTTCCCCACAGACGCTGGACTATCTGTGTGTGTTTGTTTTTGATTTGTTTATCTTGCTGAGCTGGCTCTTATAAGACCATTTATTTCAACTCCCATGACATAACATTCTTTATGTATACATAAAGAAGCACACATACATATATATTTATATTTATATATCTGATCTGGATTTCAAAAGTAAAAGCGATATATTCAGGATTAAAGCAAAAGTGCATTTGAACTCAGATAAAAGGCTCTTATTTTAATAATCAGTTTAAGCTTTCGACTGTGAGAATTTTTCAAAGGACTATCCCATTTGAGTTCTGTTTACCAACACTGGAAGCCATCTAAACTTCTTAAAGAATTGCGCTCCCGGTTCTTCTGTCTTTTTGAAGAAGGAAGGAGGGAGAAAGAAAGAAAGAGAAAGAGAGATATATAGACAGAGAGACGAGAGAGAGAGAGAGAGAGAGATAGAAGAGAAGAGAAAGCTGCTAGCTTTAAATGCCAGTTTGGAGTCCATGTACGCTATACCCTATTGTAAAAAAATCTCAAATCATTATTATTTTTGCTCAAATTTCCCCCCACAGAAGTCCCTTTATTAAGAAAGGGAGTTAATGAAAAGTAAGGCTACTGTTTAGATGGCCGCAAATGCCACTGGGGAAATATTCCGTGTTTACATTTTGCTGGGCTATTAATAGCGGGGCTCGTACTGCAGCAAAACCCTCTTTCCCCCCAGAATGGAGCTTTGTGCCGGATTCTACATCCTTACATGGTCCCCACTGCGCTCCCGCGGCCACAGTTCAGCCCCCAGCTCTCCGCGCTGTGTCCGGTGCCCTGCAGCAAGGCCCATCCCGGGCCTGGGTGTGCCAAAGAGGCTATGCCCACCGCACGGGCCTTGAACCCTGGATCCCGGGGACGCAGACCGACTTTGGTGGAACAAGCTGTCCAACAGCGCGGAGAAGCGTCCTGGGTCCCCGGGGCCAGCAGTCCTGGACAGCACTGACGTTTAAGCGACTCCGTTTCTTCCTCCAGATGAGCGGCTGGTCGCCGGGCGGTGCTTTATCTCCGGGTTAACTATCCCGCCTGGTGTCTCCATAAACTGCGAGATGCTCAGACGTTTCCTGGCTGACGGACAGGAGCCAGGAGTGAACTGTGGAGTCCCTCTGCTGGTCACTTAGGTTCATCTGGAATGACACTGACTTCTCAGGGCCGCCAGTCTCACTCGCACACCCTCTTCTCTGCCAGCCTTCGACCCTCAGCGCCCCCCCCCCAGCACCCCTCTCTGGTTCCTACGAGGCCGCTAAATGCCAGCAGGACCCGGCTGTGAACCCCGAGTGTCTGCAGCGAGTGTCCGCAAAGCCGGCACGCTCTCCCTGGCTGAGGCCGCCTGCCGCGGGAGTCGGGCTCGGCTTCCTTCTCTCCTCTCTTCTTGGTGACTCTTTTCTCTGTCTTAATGCCTCTGAATGTTTATTTTATTGGAGCTTAAACCACACGGTTACCATCGTGTTGCTATTTATAGCTTGGATGTACGAAGTTGTTGCAGCCCACCATCAACATCGAAGTGACCCGAGACCCCCTCCACCACGGTCCTATGTCACATCGAGTCTGTCGTTTCTCACCAAATAGCTTTTAAATATGAGGTGGGTTGTTTGAGGGTTTTCTTAGGGTGATGGGTGCCATAGCTGGATGGGGGGGGTGATCCCAGCACAGTGCTCTGGTAACCTCGAGGTGCTGAGGATCAAGCCTCAACTACCCACATACGAAGCTGCATGTCCTTTGCCCACTGAGTTGTCTCTCCTGCCCCATTTTACTTTACTTTAATATACTTTTTTGGGGGGGTTTGGGGGCCACACCCGGCAGAGCTCAGAACTACTCCTGGCTCTGCACTCAGGAATGACTCCAGGAGGTGCTCAGGGGGCCCTGTGGAAGGCCTGGGTGGGCCGCAGACAAGGCAAACACCCCACCCACTGTCCTACCACCCCTCTGCCGTCCCTCCTTCAACTTTAATTGTTTTGATGCACCTTTCTTCAGACGCACAGTCTTTGATGACTTTATATATATATATATGTATATATATATATATATATATATATATTTTGCTTTTTGGGTCACACCCGGCAATGCTCAGGGGTTACTCCTGGCTCTGCACTCAGGAATCACCCCTGGCCGTGCTCAGGGGACCATATGGGATGCTGGGAATCGAACCCGGGTCAGCTGCGTGCAAGGCAAACGCCCTCCCCGCTGTGCTATCACTCCAGCCCCGGTCTTTGATGACTTGTACTTTATTTTGCCAACCCTTTAGGCGTTGCTTTGTTTCACTTCATCTAAAAGCAAGCGGAGCACCAGAGGGAGAGCACGGGGGTGAGGGGCTTGCCCTGCACGCAGCCCATCTGGACACAAGCCCCAGCACCACCAGGAATGCTCGCTGAATGCAGAGTCAGAGTGAGTCCTAAGCACCACTGAGTGTGGCCCCCAAAAACAAAGACAAGGGAAGGAAAAGCCGAGCAGGAACCACGTGTCAGAAGGCTACAGGGAGCCGAGTTCAGGAGCCAGCACTTCCCCTCCCGGAAAGCCTCACTTCCACCCAGCCGGAGTCTCCCTGCCCTGGCCCCCAGCGAGGGGAGGCTTTGCATAGGTTAAGTCTTTCCTTTTTCTCTTTTTCTTTTCTTTCTTGCTTTTTGGGTCACACCCGGCGATGCACAGGCATTACTCCTGGCTCTGCACTCAGGAATTACCCCTGGCCGTGCTCAGGGGACCATATGGGATGCTGGGAATCGAACCTGGGTCAGTCACATGCAAGGCAAACGCCCTCCCCGCTGTGCTACCGCTCTGGCCCCCTAGGTTACGTCCCTCACTGTGCTCTGCAGAGGGCATGGGAGGAGATCAAGCAGTTCTTTTTATTTTTTTTTTTACCTTTTTAATTGAATCCCTGTGAGGTAGACGCTTGCAGCGCTGTCATTTGGCATTCCAACACCCAGCCTTCCGCCTGTGTACATTTCCCAGCGGCAGAGTCCCCAGGCTCCCTCCCATCACCCCCCACCCCCACCCCCTGCCTGGCTCTATGGCAGGCAAGCCGTTCTTTCCTCCCCTGGGCAGAACTGAGGCATCCTCTGCACCTTAGCGGTGGCCCCAGAACCTTTCTGTCGTGATTTCTGTTTCCGGTTGCTGGTCTCACTTCAGCTTTCCTGTGGTCTTCCCGGCGTGTGTGCATGGCCTTACTTTCTGGCCCAAGAGAGTCGTCCTTTAGGGCTCCTGCTTCTCCTCGGGGAGAGTCTGATCGGGAGAGAGAGCACCAGGGCCAAGGTGCTGGCCTCCACTCTGCTTCAGCCTCTGGTACCACATTGGGCCTCTCTGAGCGTGACCAGAGGTCACTGCCAAGCTCAGAGCCAGGAGTGGCTCCTGGGAACTGCAGCTCTGGCCACAAAACAAAACCAGACGATGCATTTAACTTAGTGCTCCTAATGCAAGGGAGGAGAGGGAAGGATCCACGGATGCTGAGAGCACGGGGTGTTCCTAAGTCTGCTCGAAGCAACCTGTCCCTCGGCCCACACTGACTCGCTCCAATACTGAAATGATGCTTAGTACAGCACCACATGAAACCCCACTCACCATCCCTTTCGCTAAGTTCTACTGGACGGAACTTCAGTCAAAAACGCAAGCTTAGGAACCAGAGCAATAGTACAGGGGTGGGACGCTTCCTTGCACACGGCCAACCCAGGTCCAATCCCCGGTGGTCCCGAGCCTGTCAGGAGTGATTCCTGAGTGCAGAGCCAGGAGAAACCGCCGAGCACCGGCAGCTGTGCCCCACAAAGACAAAAATTCAAGCTTAAAAAAAATAGATGCAAGCTTAGCACAGATCATACGTTTTTAATAGGAATGATTGCATAGCAAACATCTACAAAGACACAGACTTTAGATAATTTTTTTAAAAAAATCATCAAACAGATGTACCTTTGTCTGCTGGGAGCTATTTATAAGTCAAGATGCTCGAGGTTGTACGGTCAGAAAGCAGAGGGGGCTGCATCTGTAGGAAGCTCCAGGGGGCTGCCGGGGGCAGGAGTGCAAGCTGCCTGCTCATCCTGAGGGGTGCCTTGCAGGGGGGAGCAAACGGAACCTCCCCCCACTCCCTGAGCCGTCAGAGACTCCCTCCCACACAGGGCTCAGTGAGGAGAGTTTGTGTTTTAATACCTTTATTTATGATTGGAATTTGTGTTTTAATACTTTTAATACTTTTCAGCGTGGTTGGAGTTTGTGCTTTACTACTTTCTCGGGAATGGGGGAAGCCAGTTAATCTAGCAAGAAGGAAAGGTGTGTGACTGCCCTTTGGATGTTTTAATAGATAACTAGTTTTAAATCACAGCGCATCAACGCGATGTCCGTCCGTCGCTGCGCCGAGGAAGGCTGCCTGAGCTGAAAACGATGTGATGCGTAGATTTTTTTTTCCTTGAGTCACTGGACTGTGTCATGTGGTCCTGATTACTTCAATGGAAGTTGCTGGCTGGCAGCATGAGAAACGTGGGTGCTTAGCACCATCTATTGTTCAAGAACAAAACCACCGAACGACAGCTAACGGGCAGCGTGCTGGGGGTAGAGCTTTCAAGGCCAGGCGGGCTCTGAGGGGGGGGTGGCCGCTGGACCAAGCTACCGTGAGCACATCGCCTTGCAGTAACCGCACATCTGCTCTCCGGAGGGTTCTGTGCTGAGCAGCCTGCAGCCCGCCCCCATGACCTGAAACCCGGGTCCTCCTCCCCGCTGGACAGTCCCCGCTGGCTCTTCCTAGCTCGCTGCCCACAGCGCGACTTCAGAAGCTGGCCCTCTGCCGGGCTCAAAGCTCTCTCTCGTTTACTTCACATTTCCTTCATTTTACTAGACGCAGGTGATCTACAACACTGTCCATGATACGGTTTCCTGCAAACGACGTCCCAGAGCACCACACCCTCACCCAGAGTGTCCTCTTGCGTCCACGGTTGTCCCCATGTCCCCCCACTGTGGCCAGCTCAGTTCTGTAGACCAGTTCCCGGCTTCTCTTGCTTTGGATGTTTCTGGTTCCCTTCCTCTGCTTCTTTTTATTTATTTTTTTTATCTTTTTTTTGGGGGGGGTGGGGGGAATCACATCTGGCGATGCACAGGGGTTACTCCTGGTTCATGCACTCAGGAATTATCCCTGGCAGTGCTCAGGGGACCAGATGGGATGCTGGGAATCAAACCCAGGTTGACTTCGTGTAAGGCAAACGCCCTACCCGATGTGCTATTGCTCCAGCCCTTTTTTATTTTACCTCTTTGGGTCACACCTGGCAACGCACAGGGGTTATTCCTGGCTTTTTATTACTCCTGGCGATGCTCAGGGGACCCTATGGGATGCTGGGAATCAAACCCAGGTTGGCCACGTGCAAGGCAAACGCCCTACCCACGGTGCTATCACTCCAGCCCCCCTCTGCTTCTTTATATCCTACCCACGAGGGCATTGGGTCTGTGTCGGTTCCTCTCCTCACTAATTCCACGCCGTGTGGTTCTCTGCAGAAATGCAGCCACGTGGGGGAAGGTGCATGATTTCTTAAAGCCAGGAAGTGTTCCATTGTGTCTATAGACAGTTTCCTTACCCTGGCACCTGTTCCAGGACACTGCAATTGTTTCCGGGTTTGGACTCCCGTGGACAGTGGTGCTGCGAACTGAGGGCCACAGATGTCATCCCTTAAGCTTCACATCCCATCACATCCTGCTGACTCTGAGCCCAGCTGCAAACAGATGTTCGCACGGGACGAGGCCTGCCCCTGCTCGCTCCAGAATGACCCCCCCACACACACACCACACAAAGCCCTTGACCTCATGGTGTCTTCAAGGTCTCTGCTCCATAGCCAGCTATCCAGATGCTGTCGTCAGGACACAGAGGGTAAGACACAGATATTATGGGGGAGGCTGACATGGCTACCAGGGGGCGGGACGGTGGGCCTTATCACCTATGATGCCACCCATGATAACACAGACCTTTGTTATCAACCTCAGAAGTGCCAGCCCTTGGCTCTTTTTTGGGGGGGAAGGCAGCACCCTAGCAGTGACGTACTAATTATAATACCAGGGCGGGAAAGAGGAGGGCACCTTCAGTTTACAATGTTCTTTCCTGGAGCCAGAGCGATAGCACAGCGGGGACGGCGTTTGCCTTGCACGCAGCTGATCCGAGTTCCATCCCCGACTCCCCATAAGGTCCCCCAGGCACCTCCAGGAGTAATTCCTGAGCACAGAGCCAGGAGTAACCCCTGAGCATCGCTGGGTGTGACCCAGAAAGCAAATAAACAAATAAATAAAAATACGATGTCCTTTTCTTTCTTTCTCTCTTTTGGCAGGGTGGACAGGAGATGGGGGGGAAGGAGCTACTGGTGATTCTAGGTCAACCAGGCTGGGGTTCACTACAAGGGCTCAAGGACACAGTGCTCCCCAGGCCCTGTCGAGGTGGGGGTCATAGAGTCACCCCTACAGTACTGGAGACCTCCGGGGCTGCACCCAGCAGTGCTCATGACCCCCAGCTCACAACTGGCAGAGTTCAGGAGTGGAGCCCAGGTTAGCCGACACGTGCCAGGCGTGCGCCCTAACCACTGTACTATCTCCGGGCCCCACATTTGTCACCCTTAACATTCGCCTTCTTAGGACCTCGGGCTGCTAGGTGCTGGGGTTCCTGGACCAACACACATTCAGTAAGGATTCCAAAAAGGGCTGCCACGCACCTCCTTCCCGGAACTTCCCTGTTCCTCTACACAATGACACTTTTCTTTTTTTAATTGAATCACCATGAGATACAGTTACAAAGTTTTTATGATTTTCAGTCACACAATGATCAAGCACCCATTCTCTATCAGGGTGCATTTCCCACCACCAGTGTCCCCAGTACTCCTCCCGTCACCCCACCCCAGCCCAGCCCCTGCCTCTGTGGCAGGCACCTTCCTTCTTTCTCTCTCTCTACTCTTGGGCATCATGGTTTGCAACACAGACACTGAGAGGCCATCGTCTTTGGTCCATAGTCTACTGTCAGCTCACATCTCCCACCCCAAGCCATCCCCCCCAACCATCACTGACTCAGTGACCCCTTCTCTATCCCAGCTGCCTTCTCCCCCAGCACATGAGGCAGGCTACCAACCATGGAGCAATATTCCTGACCCTTGTCTCTACTGTTCTTGGGTGACAATCTTATAGTATGTTTGTTTGGAGGAAATTCAGAACCAGTGTCCTGGTCTCACATCCCCAAAGCCCACTGGGCCTTGGAGTCATCACCTAGTGATCTTGACTAGCGTTGGGCTCCATTTCCACCCCCAGTTGGCCCACTTGGCCCCGAGGGAGCCCCAGCATTGGGATGCTAAAAGTTCCAAGTCAGGCATACAGCTGACCCAAGTCTTAGCCCAGCACCCCATATGGCCCCCCGAATACTCCAGGAATGATCCCTGAGCACTGCCAGGTATGGCCTCCAAACAAAGCAAAACCAAAAAGATCCCCAGGAAAGTCCAGTATGCAGAAAATGAAACCCGCCCTTCAGAAGGGCTGTTGACAGTACCGCTGTTATTCTCATTTTTTTTTTAATTGAACCACAATGAGATACACAGCTACAAAGTTGCTCGTGTTTGGGTTTCAGTCATACAGTGTTCCAACACCGTCGTTCCACCAGTGTACACTCCCCACCACCAATGCCCCCCCGTTTCCCTCCTGCCACTCCCATATCTCCAGTCCGCCTCTAGGGCGGACACTTCTGGTGCCTTAAAGTAAGCCGATGACCCTAAAAGTCCCCTGTAAATTGTGTCTTCTGAGGAAGAGTGTGGGATGTGAACGAAGGTGGAAATAAAGCGTGTCTGTCTTGGAGGCTCGGCTGAGGGCAGCCGACCAGAGACTGCGACTGTCCAACAGAACCACCCGGGCCCCTCACCCCAGAGTCCCCTCAGCTCTGTCAAGGGGAGCCCGAGCCCAGAGCCAGGAATAGCCCCTGAGCATCTCTGGGTGTCACCCAAAAGTCCTCCGAAAAGGCCGTATGTTGCGCCTTTGATCCCCAGACTCTCCTGGGTGTGATGGCCAAGGCACAGGCTTGTGGAAATGGTCCATGGGCAGAAGGGAAACAAGTGACCACCCTCCTCTATGGTTCTCAGAGCACTTGCAGAGGAGCACCAGGACCCAGTGACATCAGCCCCAGCCCCAGACTTAAACAAAAGAGATAGAAGAATGACCAGCTGCTTCGTGGCACCCCCATGGGCAAGACTTTCACCCCAGAAACACGGAGGCTGTCGGGTGAGACAGGCCTGTTTCAGATGCAGATATTTGTAATTGATTTTCTTACTGCCTAGACTTTATTTGGTGACTCACTGATCAAAAATCTGGCAGCAGCCAAGCCAACATGGCCCTCCATACGCGTTGCACTGCTTCCTGCTTCATTCCCGCTAACCTGGATGTCCCCTAGGAAGCAAGCCCCATGCACCCACTCCAGTCTTTGAGGGGCCGCAGTGGGTCTTTCTAATTGCCAACCTGTGAGGCAGCAAAATCAAAAGGGCAGGGGAGGGAGTCACCTGCATGTAAAGGGCAGGGGAGGGAGTCACCTGCATGTAAATCGTCAGTAAAGCCAGGGACACGCTGTGGTCTGGTGAACAGTCATGCAATGGTGGGTGCAGAGCAAGTCCCTTGGAGGAAGGGAATTCCTGAGCCACATCAAGGCAAAGAAAGAACCTGTGTGCGGGCCGGAGCGATAGCACAGTGGGTAGGGCGTTTGCCTTGCACGCATCCAACCTGGATTGAATCTCCGACATCCCCTATGGTTCCCCAAGCACCGCCAGGAGTAGTAATTCCTGAGTGCAGAGCCAGGAGTAACCCCTGAGCATCGCTGGGTTGGACCCAAAAAGAAAGACCTGTGTGTTCCTCCAACACCACCTTCAGTGGCAGAGTTTCTGCACACAAACGCAGCTCCAGCTTTCCTTGATGGTGTGTGTGTGTGTGTGTGTTGCAGAATTTACAAGGAGGAGAGGAGGCGGATGACCCACAAGCATTTATTGCACGCCCCCTGCTACCTCATGCCCCCGGGAACAGCCTCCATACACACTGCTGGGTTCATCTCACAGCACCCCTGAAACGTGGCTGTACCCACTCTCCAGAAGCCCCGAAGTGGCAGTGCTCAAGTGCCTGCTGTGTGGCCCCTACCCTGCCAGAGGAGCACACAGGGAAGGGGGGAGGGGCTGGTGAGGGAACTTGCATTTATCTGTGCGGAATCGCCTCTACCTAGTCGTCTAGGGCTCACTGCTGCCTGGAGTGTGGCCTCGGGGAACTGTCCTGGCAGCCCACGGTACAGCCTCTGTCACTGCACGGTGGGCTGAGGATGGATCGCTCCATCCGGGCGTTGGGCTGAGGTGACTGGAGGGGATGTATCGGCAGTGCTCAGATGTGGTCTGGGGCCCGGGGAACAGGAGGAGCTGGTCCTGGAGAAATTAAAACCCTCCTCCCAGCACCACTGGGCCTGGCGGTCTGCCCTTGAGCCACTGGACCTGAGTAGTGCATGCTAGGCTCTGGCATTTTGAACTGACAGGAATCAATGGGGTGGCCTTTGGGCGCCCTGAGCGCTGCTGTTGAGACCTCTCTCTTGCTCCCCTCATCTGTGAAAACAGGCTTCGGGGTAAAGTGACTGTGACCGATTCCCAATCCTGAATGCAGGAAACTCTTCAGTAGACATTGGTGAAATGAAAAACTAAGTCGGCACTTTTCTCAGAGACATGTAACTAGACAGGGACGTGATAGAAAGAGACTTTTATTAATGGCGCTATTTGTTCCAGGCTTCCATCGTTTCTATAGGCACAGATTCTGGGCTATCCTGCACTTAGCATGTGAGCATATCATGGCTCGTGCTAGGAAATAGAGCGTTTCCCAGGGAGAGGCTCAGGTGAGCATGTGCCTGGCATGCATGAGGCCCTGGGTGTGACACCCCACACCTCAGCAATAGTAGGAGGAAGGAAGGGAGGAAGGAAGGAAGGAAGGAAGGAAGGAAGGAAGGAAGGAAGGAAGGAAGGAAGGAAGGAAGGAAGGAAGGAAGGAAGGAAGGGAGGGAGGGAGGGAGGGAGGAAGGAAGGAAGGAAGGAAGGAAGGGAAGGAAGGAAGGAAGGAAGGAAGGAAGGAAGGAAGGAAGGAAGGAAGGAAGGAAGGAAGGAAGGAAGGAAGGAAGGAAGGAAGGAAGGAAGGAAGAGAGGGAGGGAGGGAGGGAGGGAGGGAGGGAGGGAGGGAGGGAGGGAGGGAGGGAGGGAGGGAGGAAGAAAGGGAGGAAGGAAGAAAGGAAGGAAGGAAGGAAGGAAGGAAGGAAGGAAGGAAGGAAGGAAGGAAGGAAGGAAGGAAGGAAGGAAGGAATGGAGGGACGGAAGGAGGGAGGGAGGGAGGGAGGGAGGGAGGGAGGGAGGGAGGGAGGGAGGGAGGGAGGGAGGGAGGAAGCTATTTTTTTTCTTTTTGGGTCACACCCAGTGATGCTCAGGGGTTACTCCTGGCTCTGCACTCAGGAATTACCCCTGGCCGTGCTCAGGGGACCATATGGGATGCTGGGAATCGAACCCGGGTCGTCCACATGTAAGGCAAATGCCCTACCCGCTGTGCTGTCAGTCCAGCCCCTGAAGGAAGCTATTCTTGAAAGAATGAAGGTCTAATTTTAGGCCTAAATGAAAACTTCCAAAAATCAGACCCATGAATGTGTGGAAATGTCGCTGCCCCAAACATGCAGGCCCTCCGTGCTCTCATTAATTGCACTCATTGGTTGCAAGAACCGGCTCAGCTGACATGGAGATTCCTTGATGGGGACAGTGTGTGCAAACACGAATTTCCTCCACAAAGCATTGGAGGAAGCTGCCTCCAACACACAGACCACCCCGGCGCTGAGGAATTCTTCCTCCTTGTTTCTTGCTGGACGTGCATCTGAAGCATTCACAGTCAAGGACACCAGGTCCTTGGTCAAGCCTGTGGTTGCTTTCTATGCGGATGGTCCGTCCGAGACTAGGTCTCCCACACAAAGCCTGTGCCCACACCAGGAGCCATCTCTGTCTCTGGCCTCTTACCTCAGTTTACGGATCCAACTCTGTGAAGCATCGTGCCGACCACATGCATCTCTGGATCCCAGGACACATAGGGGAAGGCAGAGCTCGGCCTGTGGCATTCCAGGAGAATGAGACTATCTGGAAACACACTTCTGAAATACCTGTGTAGGATGACATTGGTTTGTCCTTTCTGTTTTGCCACAGGGATCTTAGGTTTATTGAAATACTCCCATCACAGTGCTCCCATTCCTCTGTGTTTTTCTGTAATCTTTCTTTGTGCTCTGCTTCCCCAACTGGTCAATCACCTTTATCTCCTAATCAGACTCTGTTGTCTTGTAAATATTGTTTTTCTCTCCTCCTTACATCCCTTGCATAATTAATCCAGAACAATGTCCTTTTTGTATAGACACAGGAAGACAGTTAATGCTATACTTTTGGAACTTGGGAGTTAATTGACTGTGAATAATATTCACTCCAGGGCATCTGTTTTCTCAACTTAAGCCTCAGTTGCCCTTAGTTCCTAGCACCCCAAAAGTAGGGTCCCGACGAGAGACTGGAACAGGAGTGGAGGGAGATAGAATAAATGGCAACTGATGTCCAACCAGCCTGGCCCTCATTTCCTCCTTTATCCACCCATGGCATCGGCCGTCCTGGGTGGGGAAGCGGCCCGAGACCACTGAACACAGGTGGCGAGAGAGAGCCATCAGGTGTGGGTTGGAGTCTCCTTCGAAAAACGTTTAGGCATTATTCTATATGATACTCTAAAGGTGTTTTATGCATTTGTCAGAATCTGTAACACTATACAAAAATAAGTGAGTCTGTGTATGATACGGATTGTAGGGACTCCTGACGTATTGGGAGGGAAGAAAGGACAGCAGGAAGCTGACTCAGGTCAAATCTCCTGAGTGCATATGATCCCCCCCAAAAAAAGAGGTGATCCCTGAGCACAAAGCCAGGAGTAAGCCCTGAGCATGGCTGATCTGGCCCCAAATCTGAAAATCATAATAATGCATCAATATCAACTTGTCAAGTATAACAATGTAGCACAGCATTGCTTTGGGTTAATAACAGGGAAACCAGGAAGGCTACGAAAATTCTATACTTTGCTCCATTTGTCGGTAAACCTCTCACGGCTCTGAAAAACAGACTTAGCTGAAAAGGAATTTTAATTCAATGGCTCCTTCAGATGCACCAATTGACAGAGGCGCTAAAAGCACTTTTATCTCAGGAAACCTCCGAACTGGGCCTCCTGAGCGTTAGCCTGCTCCCAGCTACCTCGGCATTGTCAGAAGCAGCAGGAAAAAGTGACTCAAGTCAGGCACTTGGCAGGGCCCGTGGGTGCTTGTCAGGGTCCCCTGTCCCTGGGCCCAAGGCGCTCGCTGCCAGGGGGCCATCTGCAGGGTCCGAAGCTCCTTCCAGGCAGAGGGAAGAGAGGGGCCTTCCAGAGACACCCCACAGAGCTTTTCCTTCTCTTCCTTTATTCCTGTTGCAATCCTAAATAAAATTGCTCCTGCTTTTATTTTTTTTTAATAGCTGGTTGTTTTTTTTTCTTAATGTATTGATTGTAGAAGACTTGGAAGAAGAAACAACTGGCAAGTAACAGAGGCCTCAAAACGCGCTGCAGTAGAGGTCCAGGTATAGGAGACAGTGCAGGTGACACCCGAACACAGAGCCAGCAGTGCTGTAAGTCGGACACCCACAATGCAATGACCAAACTCCTAAAGGTGGGCCGGACGGACAGTACAGCGGGGATGGTACTTGCCTTGCACACCTGGCTCACCTAGGTTCGGTTCCCGGAACCCCAGATGGTCTCCTGAGCACAGCCAGGAGTGATTCCTGAGCACAGAGTGAGGAGTAAGCCTGGAAGCACCTCCAGGTATGGCCCCCAAACAAATGACAACAAAAACTGCGCCTGTGAAGGAGGCAGGCTGAGGGGGCAGGCAGGGGGATGGGGGGGAAACCAGGGACATTGGTGGGAGGAAGTTGACACAGGTGGAGGGACTGGCGATGGAACATTGTATCGGAATAAACAACATTATCAATCACAGTGCCTTGATTAAAAACTAATAAAAATTGGTTTTTTTTGCTTTTTGGGTCATACCCAGCGATGCACAGGGGTTACTCCTGGCTTTGCACTCAGGAATCACTCCTGGTGGTGCTCAGGGGACCATATGGGATGCTGGGATTCGAACCCGGGTTGGCTGCCTGCAAGGCAAATGCCCTACCCGCTATGCTATTGCTCCAGCCCCAAAAACTAATAAAATTTAAAAAATACTGTTTGTGCGTTCCCGTGGGAGTTCAGAAGGAGTAGCCACTCTAGTCAGCTTCCCCGCAGGCAGAAACACAGACTTCTGCCGTGTCATCCCGGAACGGCGCTGGGGGTGAGTGTTGCGGGGAGAGAGATCTGGACGGTAGGTAGACATTCATGCTGCCCCAGTGTTTTCCCCTCCCACACCCAGGAAAGGGGTGCTCCAGGCTCACCCCAGCCTGCTCCCCTGTCTCAGAAACCCAGCTGGCTCTCCCAGCTCCCTGGAGGAAGCCGCCCTCTGCCGCCCTCCTCATCCCACACCCTGATCTCCTACAGCTCCTAATCTTTTCCATCTTTGATAATTGTCATCTTTGAAGGCAGCCTATGAATATGCACGCGGCCTTTGGGCACCGGGTAGCCATTTTATCCAATTAACAGGTAATTAAAACTGCATCTTGAGCAAGGACCTTGCTTTCCTTTCCTTATCACCAGAGAGTGAGCAGGGCCTATCAGGAGACGGGAAGGGAGCTTCCCAGCGC
Source organism: Sorex araneus (assembly GCF_027595985.1). Lineage (NCBI taxonomy): Eukaryota > Metazoa > Chordata > Mammalia > Eulipotyphla > Soricidae > Sorex > Sorex araneus. The sequence goes on from NC_073311.1 coordinate 63,826,875, forward strand.
TGGCAGTGCCCAGGGAGATGCCAGCCAACAACGGCCCCTGCCTTCCTGCCGCTCCGCCTCTGTGCCTGACCTGCTCCCTTAACCACTTGCCGGGTTCTTGTTTCCGCAGTTGTTTTTTTCTTTTTGGGTCACACCCGGCGATGCACAGGGGTTACTCCTGGCTTTGCACTCAGGAATTACTCCTGGCGGTCCTCAGGGGACCCTATGGGATGCTGGGAATCAAACCCGGGCCGGCCGCGTGCAAGGCAAATGCCCTACACGCTGTGCTATAGCTCCAGCCTCCTCAGCAATTTTATTTTTTAAAAAATATTTTGTGGGTCTGGAGCAATAGCACAGCGAGTAGGGTGTTTGCCTTGCACACGGCCCACCCATGTTCGATTCCTCCGTCCCTCTCAAAGAGCCCGGCAAGCTACCGAGAGTATCCCGCCTGCACGGCAGAGCCTGGCAAGCTACCCGTGTCATATTCAATATGCCAAAAGCAGTAACAACAAGTCTCACAATGGAGACGTTACTAGTGCCCGCTCTAGCAAATTGATGAACAACGGGACGACAGTGCTGCAGTGCTTCAGTGCTACCTTTCTGCCTAACACCTGAGATTGGCTCTAGGAATTGGGTATAACTGAGCATTTTGGTGACATCTGGGAACTCATTGACTGTTTCAGCTCTCAATGAGACCCTGGAAGTTTCTGCTAAGGGCCAATGTCAGGTGAGAGGTCATAGTTCAACTGGTAAGTCAGCACCCCAACCCTCCCAGTCTCGCCCTACTTCTACACTCACTGTCACTCAGGGAAGGTTACTACCACCCGGCCTCCTATTAGCACCCTTGGTTATTCCCTCCATGAACTTCTTGTTGTTTTAGGGACCAAGCAGGGCTTTGTCTCCCTCGAAGTCTGTTTCCTTCCCTCTATAAATCTTTAGAATCTACGGACGTCTGTTGACTTTGCAGTCAGAAATTTTGAAATACCTCTAGGGTTAGCCTATATTTCATCTGCTATTAACTTTGTATTTGTCTTTGTAATGAAATTTTAAATGGTGTGGTGCTTGTTCCTTTAATTAACCACCCAGTCCCTCGTAAGAGCGAGATGGAGAGTGAATAAGGAGTTGAAAAAACAAAAGCTGTCACCAAGTTAAAATTAATTTTCCCAGTTATGATGTGTGCTATTATAATAATGCCAGATGTGACCCGCGGGGAAGCAGAGTGGAGAACATGTATGTTCCCTGTGTATTGGTTATTACAACAGCATGTCAATCAGTATTCATCTCAAACTTCAAAACCAAAAGCCACCAGGCTGGGGAAATAGCTCCACTGCCCAGCCCGTGAGAGGCCCTGAATCTGATCCCCAACACAGCATGGCCCCGACTACGCCACAGTGAACCATACTGTCAGGTTAAGTATCACCAGGAGTGACCCCAGCCCCCAAACACCCCTTGGAGTAGCCCCTATATTTAAACATATATATATATATATATATATATATATATATATATATATACAGTAGTCCTTCAAAGAGAGCTAACTGTTAACACTGATGGTTCTTCAAATCTTCTCAAAAGGCTTGAAAGAGTTTCTTTCTAGGAAATCAGCTAATCTATTAATCCAATAATCCAACCAATCATGCAACAGACATTATTTTAGCCAACAATTATTGAGACCAGAGTCAAAGGACATGTCCATGGTTGATAAAAATATGACAAAAGGTTCATAGATAATCTTTTTCCTTGCTCTCTTTTTTTGTTTGTTTGTTTGTTTTCGGGTCACACACGGCAATGAATGCACAGGGGTTACTCCTGGCTCTGCACTCAGGAATCATGCCTGGTGGTGCTCAGGGGACCATGTGGGATGCTGGGAATTGAACCCTGGTCGGCCGAGTGCAAGGCAAACGCCCTACCCGATGTGCTATCACTCCAGCCCCTCCTTGCTCTCTTTTATCTTTGCTCCCTACCTTCCTCTTTCCCTCTTCCTTCCTTCCATCCTTCCTTCTTCCTTCCCTCCCTCCCTCTCTCCTTCCTTCCTTCCTTCCTTCCTTCCTTCTTTCCTTCCTTCCTTCCTTCCTTCCTTCCTTTCTTCCTTCCTTTCTTCCTTCCTTCCCCCTTCCTTCTTTTCTTCTTTCCTTCCTCTTCCCTCTTTCTCCCTCTTCCTTCTTTCCATTTTCCTTCCTTCCTCCATTCCTCTTTCCATTTTCCTTTCCTCCTCCCTCCCTCTCTCTTTCTTTAAAACACTCCTCCTGCTGTTGCTAAGGACAGTCCCTGGTAAACATCTGGTAACCAAACAGAAAAGGTGTCTGCCCACAGGTGCTTCTATTTTAACGGAGAGGATAAAACTATGGTCACATTCCGAGCTCTGAGAAAATGGGGGTGTTGAGGGGTTGTGGTGGGGGTGAACAGAGCAATGACCAGGACTGTGACAAGCCAGTAGGATGCAGCCTGCAGAGAGAGACACGTGCACCACCCACGTGGAGGAAGCTGCCCACGGCTGAGTCGGTGAGTGTGTCTGGCATGTCCCAAGCCCAGAGCAGGACTTCCACGTGCTGGTCAAGCTCAGCTAGGACTGACGGAATTCCTGACTTTAGTTCTACTGACAGAGACTTGCGGTTGAACTAACGCCCTTGCAACCGTCCTAGCGTTTCCGCTCTGCGTACCATCATCTTGCCCACGTTCCTCCGTGCTCAGTTTCCGAGGCGAATGTTAAGGATGCTAAATGGGAAGGACAAGTTAGGGATCAAGGTGCTTAGAGCCTGATGTCTGTCAAGGAGGCTTCCGCAACAGGGAAATCTGCTGTTCACATTCCGCACACATTCCGGTCGGCAGAGAGACTTTAGTTCGGGCAGGCAGAGCCCTGGGCCCCAAATTTTTCCCCTCTACCCGGCATCTGCTAAAGGTTCAAACTTTCCTTTAAGGGCTGGAGTGATAGCATAACAGGTAGGGCGTTTGCCTTGCACTCGGGCTGACCTGGGTTCAATTCCCGGCATCCCATATGGTCCCCCAAGCACCACCAGGAGTAACCCCTGTGCATCGCCGAGTGTGACCCAAAAAGCAAAAACAAACAAACAAAAACTTTCCTTTAATGTTCATCACAGAGAGTATTGCTTACAGGAGTAAACTCAAATCTACTTCAATCTAAGTCAAAGAGTAAAATGGCTCTCCTGGACGGAGGCTACCTCTCACAGGTAGAGAGGGAGGGAACAATTAGTAATCAGAGTCTATGCAGAGGAAGAAACATTTGTGGTATTATTCTATTAAAATTGCAGGGGTCAGAGAGAGAGTACAGCAGATTGGACGTTTGCCTTGCACATGGCCGACCCAGGTTTAATCCCAGGAGTCCCCTATGCTCCCAGGAGTGCCTCTTGGATTAATTCCTGAGTGCAGAGCCAGGAGTAACCCCTGAGCATTGCTGGGTGTGGGCCCAAAGCCAAATATAAATAAAATTAAATTGCATTGTTCTGGGAGGGCGAAGAGGTAGTGTAGGAGGGCGGGCACTTGCCGTGCACTCAGTCATACTGGCATCACATGTGATCTGGTACACATACTGGCATCATGTGTGATCTCCTGTCCTGCCAGGGGTCACTGCTGTGTCCAGAGCCAGGAAGAGCCCCTGGCACTGCCAGAGGCAGCCCAAAAGACGCTCCCCCAAAATGTGTTCTGGGCGCCTGGATGACAGAACTACTAATGTTGATAATGTCCTGGGATCTGTATCCATTTCTGAACCGTGTCTGTTTGGGGACCACTGTGCTTTATTGGGGCATCACTCTTTGAGGACGTGCTCAAGGACCGTTCGATGCCAGGGATCAAAGGAGAGGCTCCTTCACGCAAAGCATGCAAGCTCTGAGCAATTTCCCTGGGCCCTGAAAAGTTGATTCAAAGTCAGTGGCTAAAGAAGCCCCCCCCCCCCCCGCCACTACACATACACACACACACACACACACACACACACACACACACACACACACACACGCTACCTAAAAGTAGACATTCCTATATTGCATGATTTTGTAGATCATTTTTGGAGACTGTGAAAGTCATTGATATTCATAAAGAAAATAGTTTTTTGCCTTTTTTTTTTTTTTTTGCTTTTTGGGTCACACCCAGCGATGCACAGGGGTTATTCCTGGCTCATACACTCAGGAATTACTCCTGACAGTTGGGTGACCATATGGGATGCTGGGAATCGAACCCAGGTTGGCCGCGTGTGAGGCAAATGCCATACCCGCTGTGCTATCTCTCCAGCCCAAGAGAATAGTTTTTAACACTTGGGGGCCACAAATGGCCATGCTCAGGGGTTCCTCTTGTCTCTGGACTCAGGAGTCACTCCTGGAGGGAGCTGGGGACTGAACCCGGGGCCGCTGTGTGCAAGGCAGGCTTCCTGCCTGCTGTGCTGTCTCTCTGACCTGGAGACACAATCTTTAGCATTCTTAGGCCCAAAAAATCACCAACAAGGGATTAAGGACCTGCATGCTGCCAACCTGATCAGACCCCCGGCTTCCTGGGACCCCCCAGTATCACAGGGTTTCCGGAGAGAGCTAACACAGCTGGGCTGACCCTCGGCACCCCAGTGCCTGGTCCTGGGGACCCTGTTACTGTCAGCACTGGGGGTCGGTCACATGCTTCACAGGGGTGCTCCTGGCCCCAACCATCCTTGGCACAGAGGGCACCTTGCAGGAAAGAAAGCGCTTAGCTGGGCGAGGCCAGGGGCCGGCCCGGCGAGACTTGGCGGGCACCCTGTTTATCTTCTTAATCGTGGATGGATGCCCAGAGGCCCGGTGATGGCTCCAGACCCAAGGGAGAAACAGCACGCAGGAATTTGGTAATTAAGACTCCCGGGCCTCGCCTGTGTGGTAATTTTCCCAGAGACCACCCTGATCATTCACGTCCTGAGACAGGAAGTGCCAGGAGAAGGGGCAGGAAAGGAGCAAGGGAGCAAGCAGCACGTTTCATCATCCAACCCGCCCCTGTGTGCTGCGGGCCGACTCAGACAGCCTGAGAGGGGCGTGTGGAGTCACTGCCATATGGGGGGAAGGGGGGTTAGGAAATGAGCCCTGCTTTTCTCTTCTGTGTCATTCTGTTTGGGGCTGCACCCAGTCGTGCTCGGAGGCACTCCCGGTGGTGCTCCAGGGACCCTAGGAGTGCTGGGAATCCAACCCCGGGTCCCCCCGACCCTGCACTCCTTCTCCCAGCCCTGAGCCCCCTTCCCAGACGAACCCGCATCCCGCCCTGCAGGGAGAGGCCCCGCCGTCTGCTCCCCGGGCTGTTTCACTCAGGATGAGCACAGACCCGGGTGCAGGCGGCCCAGGTGGGGCCTCATTGAGAGTGGACGTTTCCAGGAAGGCCTAGGAACGAGCGTTCGGGCCAGGAGGTTGCACGGCGTCTCCTGGCTCGCCGGGCAGGTGCTATCTTGGATCTTCAAAGGCCGACTCTGGAAAACTAAACGCCACTCAATTAAGCCCAGCAACAGGAAGCTGAGGTGATTCTTCAGTGCTTAATTGTTCCGTGCCCTGCTGCCAACGGAAGCACGCTGGCACGCAGCCTCCGCGCTGTGGGGAAGGGACGCGCCCACTGTCGGCGTAGTTAGGGCCGACTGGGGCCTAATCGGGGCCATTTCTAGAAACAAAGACTGAGTCTGTCTGATGGGGCTCAGTGATAACCAGCAGGCAAAAGGCAGCCGCTTGGTCCCAAGAGCGTCTGTGTGTGTAGGAGGGGCGTGGGCCCAGCCCCCTGGTCTGGGGGCAGGAGCAGAGAAGGGCCAAGGTCCTGGTCAGGGTCCCACGCACAGTCTTTGTAGAAAGTGCCAATTCAGGGGCTGGAGCGATAGCACAGCGGGGAGGGCGTTTGCCTTGCATGCGGCCGACCCGAGTTCGAATCCCAGCATCCCATATGGTCCCCTGAGCACCGCCAGGGATAATTCCTGAGTGCATGAGCCAGGAATGACCCCTGTGCATTGCCGGGTGTGACACAAAAAGCAAAAAAAAAAGAAAGTGCCGATTCAAAGTCTCCCGGATTTTGATCTTTGTTTCGGTTTTTTTGGTCTTGGGGCCACAGCCGGTGGTGTTCGGGGCTTACTCCTGGCTCTGCACTCAGGATCACCCCTGCAGGCTCGGAGGACGAGATGGGGTGCCAGGGATGCAATGCAGATTGGCCGTGTGCAAGGCAAGGGCACCCTCTCTGCTGCCCTGACTGTCCAGCCCCCTCCAGGTTGAACTGATTTTAAGAAATGTTCAGTAGCTCCTGGTTGCGGATGCACCGTCAAACTCTTCACAAGAGTAATTCATTTCTCTTTCTAACCCTCAGCTGGATCTCCAAATACCTGTGATCAATTACTTCAATTGGTAAACATATAATTACATACAGACATAATTTATAGGCAACTTTTATTTACATAATCTTTCATCAGTTTAAGTAATTGATCACAGGGTCGCCTAGTGACTCTTCATCATGCTCTTGGGCCGTCTGCGTGTTAAGATATTTGGTTATATTCAGCCAAGGCTTAGAAGAAATCAGAGCCAAAACCATGTGCCACCTCTGCTTATTATTAAGAATGTTGATAGGGCGGTGAGTGGGCTAGAGTGATAGCACAGCGGGTAGGGCGTTTGCCTTGCACTCGACCAACCCGGGTTCGAATCCCAGCATCCCATAGGGTCCCCTGAGCACCACCAGGAGTAATTCCTGAGTGCATGAGCCAGGAGTAACCCCTGTGCATCGCCGGGTGTGACCCAGAAAGCAAAAAAAAAAAAAAAAGAATGTTGATGGGGAATGTTTATCAGATATTGCAGCCTTCTTTATTATTTTCTTAATTTTTATTGGCATTCTATGACTTGCAGGACTGTTACTGGTGGTTTCCCAAACACATCATTCCAACACCCACCCCATCGCCAGTGAGCCCCCTCCCTCCCCCAGTGCCCCTCCCTTTCTCTCCCCCCCAACCAACTCCATTCACTTGGACTAGTTCTCCTGCGGTGTTGCCTTCTATTGTCTCTATAACAAATGCAGTTTAATATTTAAAATGTAACCAGAATCAGTAAAAGAATGTCCATTGCATATGTGATACAATCAGCCTTAAATCAGCTTTAATTTTTTTCATGACTTGAATCCCTAGTTTTCAAAATCCTATTGATTTGTTGCTGCAGACAGCACTGTTTCTGTTGCGCATAGAAACTGCTAGAACAAGTGCACTGATTATTCTACATGCAAATAAGTGTTTGCAATTTGACTGCGGTCGTTTTGCTCATAGGCAAGTGACAACTTGACACAAAGGTGACAATACCACATTCCATCTAACAGTAAGTTATTATGGTTTGTCGTTACATATTCCATATAATGTTCAATTGCTATGGCTTAAACTATTACATTCTATTATGTATCAGGGAAGTCAGTTCTTTCTTTCTTTTGGGTGGGGAGAAGGGGAGTTTGGGGGCCCATACATGGCTCTGGAAGTCAAGGCAAGTACCTTACCCACTGTACTATCTTTCTGACTCCAGAGTCTTAATTTTTAAAAATAGGGGCTAGAGTGAGAGCACAGTGGGTAGGGCGTTTGCCTTGCATGCAGCCGACCCAGGTTCGATTCCCAGCATCCCATATGGTCCTCTAAGTGTCACCAGGAGTGATTTCTGAGTGCATGAGCCAGGAGTAGCCCCTGTGCAATGCTGGGTGTGACCCAAAAAGCAAAAAAAAAATATATAAAATAAATATATATATATGCCTTATGATCAAAATAGGTCAGCTTAGGAAAGGAAAACAAGGTAATCCCCCCTCCCTTTTAATTCCTTTTAGTACACCCGTGGAGACTTCCTCTCCAAAGGACGTTGCTATTTCTTCCGATAAGACAGAATGCGATCTCTCTCAGTTCCTTCCTCTGGGCCGGAAGCACTGGCCGCTCAGAGGATGTGTCCGATGAGCTTCAGCACTGACCCTTCCGCCCATCTCTCACCAGAGGACAGGACCTGAAGAGGACCGAGGGGCATTCCTGACGCTCGGAAGTTCAGTTTACAGTGATTACATGAAAACTTCTAGTTCTTGGAGTAGGTAGATCACTGGGTCAAAACAAAACGAGTGTGCGGGTGTGAGGCCTTCACCTCACACACAGCCCCGCCAGGTGGATGCCCAGAACTGCTTGGACTCTAAGCACAGAGCCAAGAGGAAGCCCTGAGCCCAGCCTGCAAGGGTCCAAGGAACAAACCAAATGAAATGAACGTGAGCTCAATGGCCCCCGGCCTGCTGCCTTGGTCTTCTCGGGTGTGGGGACTGTTAGCAGTCAGACTGCAGTAGCTTCCTGTTTGCCTTATTTATTCTCAAATGCATTAGTGAATTAAGCACATTCGGGCGTGCGGTTTACCAACCAGGTAGGTTCAGTGCACTGTAGCACTGTCGTCCTGTTGTTCACTGATTTGCTCGAGCAGGCACCAGTAACGTCTCCATTGTGAGACTTGTTGTTACTGGTTTTGGCATATCAAATACGCCACGGGGAGCTTGCCAGGCTCTGCCATGTGGGCGGGATATTCTCAGTAGCTCCTGGGCTCTCTAAGAGGGATGGAGGATTCGAACCCGGGCTGGCCACGTGCAAGGCAAAAGCCCTACCCACTGTGCTATTGTTCCAGTCCCATTTGTGGTATAGAAAAATATATATATAGTAGAATAATATCCATGGCCAGGGTAAACAGGGGCTAGAGGCTAGGAGGACTGGTAAATGGTTGTAACCACAAGAGTGTGTGTGGGGGGGGGAGGACAGGTGGGGGGGGAGTTCAGGGTAGGTAAGATAGAGAAGAGACCAGTAAGACAATAATAGCTGGGAATGAGCCCGCTGGACAAGATCTGAGAGTTACAAGAAGTAGGTAAGGGATATTCTTCATAACCTTTCAGTACCAGTATTGCAAACCACAATGCCCAAAAGAAGGGTGGGGGGAGAAAAGTGCTTGCCAAAGAGGCAGGTGGTCAGGGGTGACGGGAGGGAACCTAGGGACACCAGTGCTGGGAAATGTGCACTGGTGGAGGGATGGTGTTGGAATACCGTGCGACTGAAATCCAATCAAGTTCAGCGCCAGTGGGAAGAAATAAACCAGTCCCGTATCCTGGCAGATCGTGAAAGACCACGCTAGTCTCCTGAGGAAACTTTCCACGCAGAGGAAAGCCTTAGAGAGTCTCTTACCCCGATGTGTGACCCTCTTGGGCTGGTTGGTTTCTGTCTTTCGGACACACTCAGTTCTTTTCGCCCCTCAGTGCCCTTCAATACGTTGCCACACTGTATTTACATGCCGGGAACCCTGAGCCCCGGAACTCCACGGAAGTGAGATTTCAACAGCATCACCTCAGACACCCCACAATCTCCATTTCAAGACACAACGCCAACAGGAGTTTAAGTCATTTTATTGACAACAGCAACAGCGGAACTGTGATTTGATGAGAAACTCGCAAACAATAGAGAATGTGTCTACTGCCAGCAAAACACAACGGCTCCGGGTCCTTTGACATTACAAACATAGATTTCTTTCACGCCAGACAGTTCCTAGGGAACAAAGCCCTGCCAAACATTTAATTGTGCTTCGACAAACCATCGGAGAATGAGGTAGTTTCCTTTACCCATTATTTTCACATTTCATCATCGGGTTTTCAGTGAGCAGAAATCCTTAACGGCCTTTAGCCATTGTTCATGAAAGCCAAACCTTATTTACAAAGTTTTGTTTCCCACCACTTGATTTCTCTTAAAGAGCATCTCAAGAGTCACTCATCACCAGAGATGTTTGAGGCCAGCAATGGCGGGTTATGTCATCACCATTTCACTTAGATACAAGAGAATATGTTAAAAAAAAAAAAATTAATAGCCGAGCTGGTAATCTCCCACTGCTGTCAACTTAAAGGCTATTTTCTCCAACAATTCTCTTCCCTCAGCCACTGTATCAAGCCAGCACACATCCCTCCACGTCAGACATTAACGCCAGGGAGCAGCCAGTTGGCAGCAGGGCGCAATCACTCCCAAGTGACTGGTAAACAAATGCAGAACAGAGACCTCAGGTAGTTCTCTTCTCCTCAGACCTCAACTCTACCTGCAGCCGTACTCTCCAGAGAATTCCTGTGGCCGGAAGCTGGTCAGTGAGGCAGAAACAATGAGTCAGATATTCCTTTCATAACCCTGAGAATGACTTAGGGGACGCTGGTAGACGTTTCTTGAGGAAAGTGCAGTACATTGTCATACATTCTCACTCAAAAACTAAATCGTGGGCACAAGAAGTAGTACCGTGGGCATAGCACTTTGGCTACATGCAGCCAACCTGAATTCAACCCCTGGCACCCCCCATGGCTCTCCAAGCCCTACCAGGAGTGAAACCTGAGGGCAGAGGCAGGAAAAAGCCCTGAACACCACTGGGTATTACCCAGAAACCAAAATAATAATAATAATAATAATAATAATAATAATAGAAGAAATGATAACAGATATATCTAATTTCAAATCGGCTAACCTTCATCAAGAAAAGAAGATGAGGCTTCCAAAGGAGGGGAGACCCTGAATCTACTGATGACTTATTTTTTTTTTCCACCTCAAGAAGCTTTAGACATCTCTCAATCAAAGGTCTGAAGAAATGGTATAACACATCTTGTTAACTATATAATTATAAAATAAAGTCCTATCCCAATTGGTCGTAATCTGAAATAGTTTGTATTTCATGACCTACCAGATTATTCCCTGGAGGTCAGAGTCTAAATCTACCATCTAATGAGCTGCCCGTTCTACCCCATCCCTTCCTGATCGGGCTCTGTATATATTTGTCATCGACACCGAGAGGTGCCTGGCACTTATGGGAGAAGCTTCTGGGAGAATCCAGAGAGAAATCTCTTCTTTATTTACAGTGCAGGGAATCAAACCCAGGCTCTCACATCTCATGCAAGGTTAAGTGGTCTTTGCTGAACCACATTTCAGGCTTGAAGCAAATCTCCTTTTTTCACCTAATTCTATCACTCCGTTCTGTCTCTGCCTGCTGTGGTCTTTTCCCTGGAATCTTCTCTCCTGAATTCAATAAGGAGGATTGTGAAAGAAATCAGTCAGTGAAACTGCATTTTCTTTCATTCATTCCCAATTCCACAGCTGACAAATGATCACTTCGATCACCTTGGAATTCTATATAATAAACATCACGCAGCTCAAGGTTTAAGCCTTATATCATGGTATCTACGGCAAAATGAAAAATATATGCTTTCACACAATAAGATGACACTTCTTTGCTCTTAGCCAAAAGATGTTTTGGCCATTTCACCGTCTAAGCTGAGTTCCATGTCGAAAGCAAATGTGTTTACAGATCGACGGTCCCAGGGACTGACTTGCCCACAAATAGTACTATACCCTCTTGGTATGTTTCAGTATCAACCTTTCCAAATTAATATCAAAAAAGTCTTCTAGAATGGTATGCATGCTGGCTGGAGATGAAAAAATAAATCACTTTTCTCTACCTTTCTATTTTTAAATTGATATTTTGGCAATGATAACAAATCTGCAATTTTGGGGGGGTGTTTTGTTTGGAGGGGCACACCAATGCTCAGGGGTTACTCCTGGCTCTGAGCTCAGGAATTACCCTGGCAGTGCTCAGGGACCATAAGGGGTGCCGGGAACCGAATGTGGGTTGGCCATGTGCAAGGCAAACGCCCTCCCCGCTGCACTACGCCTCCAGCTCCCCCTTTGAAACACTTTATCCAGTCATTCTTATGCCCTCAATAAAGTGAAAAATTACTGTGAAAAAATAATTTTTACGGAAGTCAGTCTTGCACCTGTTATTTTCTGGGTGGCTAGAGCAATCAACTTCTAGCTAACTCTTACAACATCCTGACCCGTAAAAGATATTTTCCACACCATCTCCCACTACGAACATTATCTTTGTTCAAAGACGCTGTGATTGAAGGTGTTCCTTAGGCGTCCCATGACAACTCAACAGTGCTCCAAATAATTCAGTTGACCCATATACAAGCTCGGAGGCCCAGAAGCGACCCAAGAGACTCAGATCACATAGGAGGGGCCGAGTTAGGCCAAACTCTGAGCAGCTGCACGCTAGAGGGAAGGAAGGCCTGGGAGGAAGGGCCGGGGCCTCAGAGTGAGGAGAAAAGTCTTTGTGTTGTCTTGAGAGAGGACGAATCTTTGTCTACACATTGTCTATTAAATATGATTTTATAGCAAAGAATTCATTCAAGTACTAAAGTAGTAGCTCCAGGCAACCAATGTCTACACACCCTTTATTCTCCAATACGAATGTCCTAACCTCTATCGATAGTCGCGGTTAGATGCACATTTGTGAGTAATCAATCAACAAGGGACCAAATTAACCTCCGTCGCAGAATCTTGGTCAGTGAGCAGGTAAAACAGCCAGACAGCGGAGGCTCTGCCTCCTTGAGGGGGAGGCTTCCCAGCGACAGCTGAACGAATCCCACTCGGGCCCCAACAAAGCAGCTGCTCTCCAATGGCCAAGAATGCAATTCGTGCACAGACACATACGAGAAGAAACTCCCGGGACAGGAGGGACACGGGGGCCTGGTGCAGTGCGAGGACATTCCCCCGATCACACCCTCTGCCTCGGGCAGCCAGGGGAGAGATTTTGGCTCTAATAAACCACTCACTCAAAGTAAACAAGTTTCATTCTCTGCTGAAGATAGCATCCCACGCAGAGGAAATGAGAAATATCTTTCAAAGGAGCTTGTTAAGGAGAAAGAACACAGTGACAGGGCAGTGAGCAGTGAGCAACAAGCCCCCCAAAGTGTGGCTGAAACTGTGGCTTTAAGAAAAGCTTCTGGGGCTGGAGTGGTAGGGCGTTTGCCTTGCACACGGCCGACGCAGGTTCTATTCCCAGCATCCCACATGGTCCCCTGAGCACCGCCAGGAGTAATTCCTGAGTGCAGAGCCAGGAGTAACCCCTGTGCATCTCCGGGTATGACCCAAAAAGCAAAAAAGCCAAAAAAAAAAAAAAAAGGTTCTTCAAATCTCTCAACCAACAATTATATATTCATTAATTGCCATCTTGGGCTCAGGGACGCTCTGATGAAGGAATATACAGCCGTTTCGATACCCTTGGGTGGGGGTGAGGGTGGGGCCCATCCTGCAGTGCTCAGAGCAAACATGTGAAATGCTATTAAAGTTTTATGAGCCCAATCACAGATAATTCCTGGCTCTGTGCTCAGGAGAAACTCCTGGGGATGGTCTACAAGTGGTACTCAAGACAGAACCGGGCTCAGCCGCCTGTACAGCAAGCAGCTGACCCCTGTACTCTCTGACCCTAGATAAAGTTCTCCCAAGAGCCAAAGTGGGGGGAAAAAAGAACACGAATTAATGTGCAAGAGTGAAGCTACCAGGGCTGGCTTGCTGCTCAGGAAGGCGTTTTACCTGACAGCAATCTTGGAGAAGAGGAGGCTGGAGTGTTCACCAGGAGAAAGGGGATTCTGACAACTTCTCAGCCATTTATTTCCATCCTCCTTTCCCTTTGCTAATGTTCGAAAGCAAAGGTCAAAGTAGGTGGCCCCGGGAATTGCGAGTGACAGCCAACGTTTGAAATTGTGTCTGCAGGAAACGGTCAGGCTTGTCTCTCGCTGACCCCTTCGTTTCAAACTCTTGGTTTCCCCTCATGTGCTTTGGGGGAAAAGCTGACAAACTTTCATCTGAAACGTAAATACCAGGAAAAGTGGGAGGAATGGAACGTGCAAAATAAGTTAATCATTATCATTTTAAGTACCAGTTCTGTTTATATTCATGCACATGTGAATTGCTGAATCTCATTTGATCAACCCAATTAAACATTAAATAATTGCAGCCAATTATGCAAATATCCACAACAATATTAATTTGTTGATCTTTCTGAGCAGATTAGTCTCACATGTTCCTAATGCTAGACTATCTTACGTCTTAAATGATCAATTAGTGCGACGATAACTAAATCTTGAAGAATGGATAATTGCCTAGTTATAATGTGCCACCCTTGCTGTCTTAATCCACTGCAATTAAACAAACAGTGCACACGGAAAAAAGACTCTCGGATGTTCCTTTTAAATCTATTTAGCAAGTTAGTAGCAAGGTCAATTTCCTGCCTTACTGCTTTTACAGGAATAGCAGATTATGTTCGATGTATTAGGAGACCAGTTTTAGGGGTGGAGGTGGGGGAATAATACGGAGCAGAGTGCCGAGGGCCTTGAGGTACCAGGGATCGAAGCCAGGACCCCACACATCTAAGACACATGTTTACCACTTGAGTTGCAGAGTTATATCCTGGACCTGAAAACTCCATTAAAAAAAAAGAAGAAGAAACTTAATCCTTAGTCTTCACTAAAATATGTGAAATGTTCTTAAAATTTTAAGAGCGAAATGACAGATAATTCTAGAAATGCTGTCCTGTGATTTTTTTTTTTTTTAACAATGGATATGTCTTCAGGCACTAAACTCAGAGAGGTGAAGTCACAACTGTATTTATGGCAAGCAAGGATTTCCACTTCCAGTAAGAATGTGAGTTTTGCAAGTAGGTTCTACTTCACAGCTTCAGATCACACAGAAGGCTTTTCTAGTCTACTGTGCTAACAATGAGGCCACGGGACTTAGCCGAGGAAAAAAAGGTTCTCTTCAAACACCCCTTGTGTAGAGAGGACAAAGTTCCCAAGGCCTCTGAGGGCTTCAGGCCCCCAGGGGGGTGCCCCCTGCTCTCAGCACACACGGCCCTCCCCGACAGGCAAGGACCCTATAAGTGAAAGTCTGGGGAAAAACCGAAGCCCACCACTAGGAGGAGTTAAGTGGTCCGAGCTGAGGCCTGGAACATTCAGAATGTTTCCCCCTTTGCCCTGAGGAGAGAATAAACTCAGAGCAGTAAGATGAAAGTAATCAGGATGGAAAAGAAAAAGAACGAAAGGAAAGAGGGTGGAAGGAAAGCAGATTATAGGACCAGAATATAAGACCACCCAAACGTAAGTCAGCCAAGATCGCCCCTAGGAAAAGCCAAGCACAACTTTAACCTTCAGCTCTGAAACTAGGAACGTACCCCCTCGTCCTGCTCCCCCCGGCCCCAAGCATGTGCCCCCTGATCCCCGGAGGGGGAGACCCAGAATAGAGCCCTGGGTCTCCCACCCCACAGGAAATGGGGTGATGGGCTGAACTTGACACCTGAGGTACCCGTTTCCACCTGGTCGGTGTGGCTCCCCAACCTTCTAATTTCTCCTGGAGTCGGGGCTTCCTCGCCAAAACAGGCTTCATATGCGGGGTAATTCCTCCGACACACCAGTAGTCAGCCCATGAAGAAAGATCGTCTGAGGTGAAAAGCAGTGTAGACAGCCACCCCCTCTAATGCAGAGGTGAAATGCAGCGTAGACAGCCACCCGCTCTAACACAGAGGTGAAATGTAGTGTAGACAGCCACCCCCTCTAACGTAGAGGTGAAATGCAGTGTACACAGCCACCCACTCTAACACAGAGGTGAAATGTAGTGTAGACAGCCACCCCCTCTAACGCAGAGGTGAAGAGCAGTGTAGACAGCTACCTGCTCTAACACAGAGGTGAAGATGCAGTGTAGACAGTCGCCGCCCTCAGGCAGAGGTGCCGTGACAGAGAAGGAAAGAAGGCACGCTTCCACAGAAATTTGGTGTTCACTCGCTCACACTTTGCCCTGCGTGTGCCCAGCACTGGGGCCCCACAGGGAGTCCTCTATCTTATTCTGGCACGTGACACACAGCTGGTGACTGCACAGATGGAAAGGTCACAGGACAGCTGGCACCCGCCAGGGTGCCCACTGGGACACCAGGAAGAAGAGTCAGCATTCCCTCCGGGTGGGCTGAAGCCCCTACAAGACAAGGTGATGGCAGCTACCCAGTTTTTCCATCTTGATTTTTTTTTTTTAAAAAAAAAAGACGCTTTTCAAGGATGAAGTTGAATATCTGGAAATGTTACCTACGCACTTTACTCAAATCAACTTGCAAACCCAGAAACGCTCATTTGGTTAAAAAGCAGAACATAATTTATGCCAAAAGGACAAGGAGACCTTCTGATGTCGCCATGAAGGATGAAGACAGGCACTAGATCATGGAGGGAAATTCTAGGCTCTGTGGCTTGGACAATCATCTGTCTTTCTACGAGAAAGGTGAGGTGATTTTCTACTACCAAATTTGCGAGACACCATTTGAGGAATGCAGTTCATTTTCTCCAACCCGAGGACGCCATCACCGGCTGGAGACAGACAAGCTACACTGAAGCACAACTACAGACACGGAACCAGGGAAATCTATCCTAAGTCCAAAGCAGCAGTTGGGTCTGGCCCAGCAGCACACAGGTGGCCCGGGACGGCGCACTCAGGACACCAGCTCAGTCCAGTCACTCTCTTCTCTTCCGTACTGCAAGAGAAGCAAGAAATCACGTCAGCAGAAAAGCAAACAGTGCAGTTCATAAGTCAGCTTACGCCAATGGAAGTTGTACAGAAAGTTCTCCTCACTTCTAAACACTGAAAGCATAGTCAGGGCTTCATAGCTAGGGTATGGGAACAACCATGTCCAATGATGGATGAATGATGAAATTGTGGTCTTTATACACAATGGAATACTACGCAGCCATTAAAAAAGATGAACTTATGTTACTTGGTACTGGGACCTGTGACATTATTTTTCACCATATCTGTAATCTATGAGCAATCAGACCATGAATCATCCCCTCATCATTTTACACAAACTGTTGTGAAAATAGACTTTCTCTGTGTTCTTTCTCTGTGCTCAGTTTTCCGGTTGTCTATTCAAAACTGAATTCTATAAATCTAAAATTCAAATATATTCACAAGTATAAAGAAAACTCCAAGGGGGGAGAGGAAAAAACGAGAGAGAGGGAAAGGAGGGAGGGAGAGACAGTTTCCAAGAACCAGGAAAATGTGTCACAGGGCAACGTGAAACCAGTTCCCCGGCCAGTGTCACTCTCGCAGCTAAGCCCGCCTGTAGCTGGCCCTCGGGATTCAGGCGGCGCCCAGTCCTGACCACTCTGTGGCACGTGCCTGCATCCCCGGAGAGGGGCTCACCTGACAGGTCAGCATCACCTCAAGGACATGATGTTCTCAGGGTATCTCCATTTCTGGGAAAGGCGGGAGAGCTCGGCGGCCAGTGCAATCCCCACCACGATGCTGCCTGCAAGCCTCACGTGCAAGGACAGCGATTTCAGGGGCTAAGCCTGGCGCGCAAACACCACCTTCAGCCCTGGGAGCACCGGCATGACTGCGAGGCCCCAGCAGGCCCTGGCAAGCACCGAGGTGGAGCACGTGAGCACTGCAACCAGATGTGCGAACACCAGACCCAGATATGTGGCCACCACACGCAAGGGGGCAGGACCCTTGATGATGACCAAGTGGTGGCAGCCCAGAGGAAGGGAGGGGACAGGAATAGGGCCTCACGGCCTCCAGCTGCCAAGCATGCCCCTCCTGGTGATTCTGCTGGGGGCCCAAGTTTGAGAGTTACTGCTCAAACAGCGCCCCCTTTAGAGAAAATCTCATGTTCACGAACAAACTATTACGTTGACAATACGTGGCTCTGAGCAGCCACTCTGCTCCCTAAATGCAAGTTCTCGGTGTCACTTCAGCATCCCCGATTTTCATAGTCCTTTAAAACAGCAGCAGCATTCATATGTACTAAGTTGTAGCTCTCTCGTCCTGTAATTTTAGTGCCTTCAGGTAAAAATCACAGCATCCTGAGATGTGTGCAAGAGATGTGCTAAGACCGGGAATTCAGAACATCTGAGCTCTGACAGGTGACAAACACCACCTGGGTGGTGGATAATTCAAATAAAAATCTCAAGGCAGGGGCTGGAGCAATAGCACAGCGGGGAGGGCGTTTGCCTTGCACACAGCCGACCCAGGTTTGATTCCCAGCATCCCATATGGTCCCCTGAGCACCGCCAGGGGTAATTACTGAGTGCAGAGTCAGGAGTAACCCCTGTGCATCGCCAGGTGTGACCCAAAAAGCAAAAAAAAAAAATCTCAAGGCAGAGAGCTGGAGAGAGAGTACAGTGCGTAGGGTGTTTGCCTGGCATGCAGCTGAATCTGATTCCATCTTCAGCATCCCATATGGTCCCCTGAGCCCCGCCAGGAATAATTCCTGAGTGCAGAGCCAGGAGTAACCCCAGAGCACCTCGGGGTGTGGCCCAAAACCAACCAAATGAATGAATGACACAAAAAGAATTACAAGGCAAAGCAGACAGACTTGAGTCGAGAGAAGTTCAGCTCTTTCTCCCAGCCTGGTGTTCAGGAGGAAGGCGGCGGCCAGGGACACAGGACAGATGTCCTTCTCCAGTCAGTCGTAAAACCCCAAGATCTGGGCCGGCCCGTGTCCCCCCCTCTTGCCCCCAACACGTGGCCAACACACTGGGGTCACCTGACTTGGTTCTTGCAGTATCCAAGATGTGTTGAACACCAGGTTCTCGAGGGGGTGGCACTTGGCAGAGTGTTATTCGTTTACAGGGACACGCTACCGTGGCACACAATTAACGGCAAGCTCCTGACTCCACCTCAAGGCAGAAATGGCCCAGGACTCTCATGTTCATCAGAACGTTCCAGCCAGGCAGGAGAATAATCTGCAGGCTGGTACTTTCTCCGCACGATGCCCCAGACAGCCAGTGTCGGTGCCACCCATGAGCACCCGCTTGTCCCCCCTTTTTCTCACTCCTCAAAGGCTGGAGCTCAAGCGTGGCACACAGGAGCTCTGGGCTCACTCCCTGGCACCACATGCTTCCTGGGCACTGCCAGGTGTGGCCCCAAAGGCCCAGTGGTGGGAGGGGAAAGAGGAGACTGTACTTTACAATGTTCCCATCATTTGTCTTACGCCAAGTAATTTGGAGTCTCCGACAACATTTTCTCTCCTTTTAAATTCACCTTCCTCATTTCTGTTTCATTTGGGTCCACGGAGAATCCTTAAGACTGCTTGGTTGGACAAATGGGGTGTTTACCACAGGACTGGCTCCTAATCTTGATGGAAAGAAAATGGCATTTGCCGGAAGAAGTCCTTACCTGAATATCCGTCAGCTTCTCCAAGATCCGGCTTGCGAGCTTCGGCCCGTGGTCCATGGTGGGGATGTGGAGAGTCTGTGGAAGGAGAGTGGGCGGACCTCGCTGAGGCTGACCCTGTGCAGGGACAGGGCCCCCCATGTGCCATGTGGCACTGGAGAGCCTGATCCCATACCCTGGCTCCCCAGGCCAAGGGGCCTCTTTCCTACCTCTCAGTGGACTCTACAAACTCACCAGGGTAGGTGATGGCTATGCTAATTTCTATGCTGGTGAGAAGCAGGTGATGGATAAGGGGGAAGGGCTTTCTAATAGGCTGGCTAGGCTTAGAGACCCTTCCAGAACTTTCCAGACCCTTCCAGAACTTTCCAGGTCCTTCTAGACCCTTCTAGCATCAGGGATGAACACCTGATACCACACAAAAACCTCCCAACAGGGTTGGGGGCTCAAGCAAGTCTCAGTTCTACACCTTTGCCTCTTCCCAACTAAATGCTCACACAACCTCACAATGTTGGCATGGGGTAAATTCAAGGCCGAGAGATCTCATGCCCTGTTTTATACGCTCATGCCTGTCCGTGCCCCACAGGCTGGAGATGCTTTCGGGAGAGTCCCTGACCTCGCTTTTATTACCTTGAGCATCCTGAGATGTGCCCTCTGACTCTGAATGGTCCCTAAGTCAAGACAGATTAATATTTTTACTTGAAAATGTTTTTTAGGGGCTGGAGCGATAGCACAGCGGGTAGGGTGTTTGCCTTGCATGCAGCCGACCCGGGTTCTAATCCCAGCATCCCATATGGTCCCCTGAGCACCGCCAGGGGTGATTCCTGAGTGAAGGGCCAGGAGTAACCCCTGTGCATCGCCGGGTGTGACCCAAAAACCAAAAAAAAAAATGTTTTTTAAAAGGAAAGATCTTTTAAACTTTACAGATGTCTTTTTCTAGAGGTGAATAATAAGAGAACTTTAAGTGAAAACTCTCTGACTGAACAACACTTCCATTCAAAAGTGGGCCATCGGGCTGGGGAGAGATGTTCAGAGGGTGGAGCTCAGTCTTTGTAAGGAATTCTGGGCTCCCATACCAGCACCGCGTGGTTCCCGGAACGAGGAGTAACCTCTGGGTGGGGCCCAAAAACAAGCTCAAAGTGGCCCAATGATTCATTATCAAGACGCTATTCTGAAAACAAGACAAAACTGAAGCTTTTCTATCAGCTATAGGTGGGATTGTATCAGAGGTCGTTCTCCAAAAGCAAAGAAATCTGAGCAAGGATGCTCCAAACAATGAAATTATTAGGGGAAAGGGTCAATTCAGTCAGCTAAGGACAAAGAATCTTAATGCTGAACAGCAACAACAACAGCAATAATAAATAGATAAATAAAATGTGGGTATGATCCACAAAAGTATATTTAACAGGAATCATTTTGACCAATCACATTTTAAGAATAATATCTGCATGTGTTTAAGTTATAGTTTTGGAGCTTTGTTGTGACGGGAAAAGCAAACTCACTGACAAGCAAGTGTCGCGCTTATGGGAAATCCGATGAATGCCCTGCAAGAATGCTCCCCACCCAAGCACTAATTGCTCTGGAAGACTTAGAAAGGCACCAGGTCTGTTTGGGAATAGCTCCCTGGCAGGGCACAAATGTCTCCTCCCCCGGCCCCCCTCCCCCCTCTCCCCCCGGCCCAGGGAGACACAGGCTGGTCCCAGCGATCACCACCACCACAGCAATGGGCAGTTCTGACTTCAAAGAATTTGGGGAGTGGCCGAAGGAGCACAGCAGGTAAGGTGCTTGCGTTGCATGTGCTGACCCTGGTTCCATCTGCCGCACCCCATGTGCTGCCCCCAGCCCTGCCAGGAGCGATCCCTGAGCACGGAGAAAGGAGTGACTCCTGAGCACAGCTGGGACTGTGTCACAGCCCCCGAGCAATAACAACAATAATAATGCCGTATTTTTAGGTCTTAGAAAGTGCTATAAATAATATTAACGAAGGAGTGGCTAAATGTAGGACTCCAGTGAATTTTATCCTTAGCCCTCCCCCCCATTTAGTTTCCTTTTTTTGGTTTGGGGGGCATATCTAGTGGTGCCCGGGGCTTACTCGTGGCTCTGTGCTCAGGGGCCTCTGCTGGCCAGGCTCGGGGGGGCTTATAGGGTGCAGGGGACCAAACCCGGGTAGCCCTACCCGCTGTCCTGTCGCTCCTGCCCCAGCTCCCCCCCACTTCTTACTTAAGCGGCCAGAAATGGGCGGCAGAAGGGGAGCAGCATCCCGGAGGAGCCCCGGGCACGGGCGGGCAGACGTGGGCATGGACTCTGGACTGCGGCCTCCAGGACGGGCAGTGGGACGGCGACCTACCTGGCCCTCGTACCGGATCTCGGAGACCGGGCAGACCACGCAGGCGGTCCCCGAGCCGAACATCTCCCGCACCCGGCCGCCCTCCAGCGCCGCCGTCAGCTGGCCCATGGTCAGGTACCGCTCCGACACCTTAAACTCCCCCTGCAACCAAGCAGACACGAGCGAACATTCCCTAAAGGCAAAGACCCCAGAACCAACAGCGCCCGGGAATCATGCCCATACGACAAGCCACGCCCCAGAACAGACCACGCCCACAAGGCAAGCCACGCCCCCAGAACAGACCACGCCCACGGAACAAACCACGCCCACAGAACCAACCACGCCCTCAGAACAGACCACGCCCACTGAACAAACCACACCCACAGAACCAACCACGCCCTCAGAACAGACCACGCCCACAGGACCAGCCATACCCACAGAACCAACCACACCCCGGAATAGATCATGCCCACAGGACAAATCACGCCCGTAGGACAAGCCACACCCACAGAGCCAACCATAACCCCAGAATAGACCACGTCCACAGAACAGACCACGCCCCCAGGACAAACCACACCCACAGAACAGACCACGCCCACAGGACAAATCTCACCCATAGGATAAGCCACACCCACAGGGCGAGCCACGCCCACAGAACCAACCACGCCCACAGAATAGATCTCACATACACACACACACACACACACACACACACACACACACAGGACAAGCCACGCCCATAGGACAAGTCACAACCTCAGAACCTACAACGCCCCCAGAACAGACCATTCCCACAGGACAAACCACACCCACAGAACCAATCACACCCAGAAAAAGCAACGCCCACAAAACTAAAGGACCCAGAATAAATCACACCCAAAGGACAGACCACACCCACAGGACAGACCACGCCCACAGGACAGACCACGCCCACAGGACCAGCCAAGCCCACAGTGCTCTGCTCCCCCTTCTGACTACACCTGGCTAATTTTTTTTTTTTTTCAGGCCTTCGAGAAATATTTATTGTCGGGATAGAGTCTGTAGGCAGCGTGTGCGCGGCGTGTGTGAGGTGTTTGGTAGGGGGCTGCCGGAACCCCTGCTGGCTAATTTTAAAGAGAAAGATGAGGGACTCCGTGGTCGAACATTTGCTGTGCTTGTGTGAGGCCCTGGATTTGATCCCTGGCACCACAAAAATTAATAATAATAACAATAATAAAATAATCAAGATTTAGATGAGCATTTAGTACACTCAATTGTTAAAAATAAAAATCCCAGGCAAGCTTCAAAACATTAGAATGCCTCGTACTATAAAATGTAACACAGCTAAGAAATTATGCCTGCACAAAAAAGTACAATCGAAACAACATCTGCACATGTATGTTCATCGCAGCACTGTTTACAATAGCCAGAATCTGGAAAAAACCCGAATGCCCCAGAACGGATGACTGGTTGAGGAAACTTTGGTACATCTATACAATGGAATACTATGCAGCTGTTAGAAAAAAGGAGGTCAAGAATTTTGTAGTTAAGTGGATGGGCATGAAAAGTTTCATGCTGAGTGAAATGAGTCAGAAAGAGAGAGACAGACATAGAAAGATTGCACTCATCTATGGTATTTAGAATAACAGAGTGGGAGACTAACACCCAAGAACTGTAGAAATAAGTACCAGGAGGTTGACTCCATGGCTTCGAGGCTGCCCTCACGTTCCGGGGAAAGGTCAACTCAGAGAAGCGATCACCAACTACATTGTAGTTGAAGGCCATGTGGGGGAAGGGAGTTGCGGGCTGAATGAGGGCTAGAGACTGAGCACAGCGGCCACTCAACACCTTTATTGCAAACCACAACAGCTAATTAGAGAGAGAAAACAGAAGGGAATGCCTTGCCACAGTGGCAGGGTGGGGTGGGGGGGAGATGGGATTGGGGAGGGTGGGAGGGACACTGGGTTTACAGGTGGTGGAGAATGGGCACTGGTGAAGGGATGGGTTCCCAAACTTTGTATGAGGGAAGTATAAGCACAAAAGTGTATAAATCTGTAACTGTACCCTCACGGTGATTCTCTAATTAAAAATAAATAAATTTAAAATTAAAAAAAAAAAAAAAAAAAGAAATTATGCCTGCAATAGAAATAAGGCTTTTTGCAAATTTCAATTTATCTCAGTCTATAATTGCAATTATATGGTCCAGAGGTAAATAAATTCCAGAAAGTCAGCCAAGTTAATTGAAAATAAGCTGAATTCTATGTTCTGGAAAAGGAAAAATAACACAAAACAAAACAGTCTCTTGTAAATAAACAGAATTGTTTTCACTGTGCCCACCGTTACTTATCTTTGGACAATTTCCCCCGGTCTGGCAAGTAATGGTAACCCCCCACATGGCTCTTGGCATTTATGTCTCACTGTTTTAAAATAGCTTTTAAAATAAATTACAGCGAAGGAGTCAAGAGAACACTTCCTCCATAATAACCTATTTTTCATGCTAGCAAATCATTAGTGTGGGGAAGCTTTTCCACTTGCAACTTGTCATCAAACCTTCTGGACTTGGTTGATTTTTGTTTCCCCCTTAATACAACAAAAATTACTGAGCTTCGAAAATACATCTTTCCAACTGCAAGCATATCTAGGACAGGGCAAGCTGTTTGAAATTATACCAACAGTTTGCAAATGTCAGCAGGCATGTGGCAGTTGGGTCTTGTCTACTTTGGGGTTTTGGAGGATTATTTATAGCCTATTTCCTCTATATTCAAAGTCTTTTCCAGAGGAAACTGCTGGTTCATGCTGCTCCGAGCATGTGTTTCGAAACATGTGTCTTAGCAGTCCTGGAGGCCAGCACTCAAAGGTGTCCCGGAGAACACTTTGACAAGGGTCAGTCGTCCCGTCCAAAAGCGTCTGCCAGATAACCAGCTCACTCCGTGTCCTACATCTCAAACAGCCTGGCCTTTGCCACATGGATGAGGAAGTCTACTTCTCTCCAGCGTTTTGATTTCAAAATAAGTGTGTGTGTGTGTGTGTGTGTGTGTGTGAGAGAGAGAGAGAGAGAGAGAGAGAGAGAGAGAGAGAGAGAAAGAGAGAGAGAGCGAGAGAGAGAGAGAGAGAGAGAGAAAGAGAGAGAGAGCTGGGGAGGCAGAGAGGCAGGAAGGCAGCTAAACTAATCATGCTGTGTTAGTAAACATTTACGCATCCGTCAAACTCTTTCATTCTTATGCCAAGCACAGTGACTGCAAGAAACAGACAGGGGAGAACTCCGTCTCCCGGCCACCTAGCTGCAGACGTGAACAGTGAACGCCTGCCTCGACGCAAACACAAACTAGAAGCCAGCGGAGCTGGGAGGAAACGCCGTCTAGGCTGGAGACTGGGGTGCCAGCCTCCTCCTCCTCCCGGGAGAGCTGGGTAAACTGGTTACTCCGTGTCCTCCCTGGAAACAATACTTGCTCCGGAGTCGTGCCAGGAGGAGTCCGGTGAAATGGAAAGATTAGATAACCTGGGTTAGACCACGGGACATTATCTCAACACTGAGTTAGCTTATTTGGACGGCTCGGTTCGTGTTTATGGAGGCGGGCGGGGGGGTGGGTGGGGGTGGGCAGGACCTACCCATGAGCGCGCCAGGTCCAGGATGCTCTGTCGGGTCACGCCCGGGAGGATGATGCCATCTAGCGGAGGGGTCGCCAGCTCTTCTTCTGTCGAGGAGAAACAGGGAGACTCAAACTTATTTACTTATTTATTTATTTTTGCTTTTTGGGTCACATTCGGCGATGCACAGCGGTTACTCCTGGCTCTGCACTCAGGAATCAGTCCTGGCGGTGTTCGGGGGACCATATGGGATGCTGGGGATCGAACTGGGGTCAGCCGCATGCAAGGCAAACGCCCTACCCCCGCTGTGCTATCACTCCAGCCCCCCACCCCCTGCCCACGGTCATCCTTACCCCTATGCCTACAGTATTTCCCTCGCTGGCCACCCGCTTCTGACATGCAAACAGGATGCTAATCCTGGGTGGGTCTTTCAAAGGAACTTCAAAGCAGGGGAAATAAATCTAAGGAACCAAACCTTCACGGGCAACCTACTGGGAGCTGGGGACAGAGGTGCTGATGTCCGGGGGCTGCCAGCCGGCCCTGAGGGCTGGACTCTGCTCTTCCACTGCTCCAAGCCCCCACCCCACCACCCCTCGCTCACCCTCTCTGAAGACAGGGACCCTGGATGGCGAGGTGGCATCCCACTGACAGGAATTAAAGGCCACTAGGAAACCCCCACCTGTGTCTCGGGACCCCCCCCATTCCATCCTGGGGAGCTTGATGGGGTGCAGGCTCACCTGGCAGTGCTCAGGGATCGTTCCTGGGTGTGGAGCCGAGGATCAAACCGGGGCCAGCAGTGTGCAAGGCAAGTGCCCCCCGTGTTACTGCCCCAGCCACGCTCACCCGCTCACTCTATTCTCTTTATCTCCATTTTTGTTTGTTTTTGAGCCACACCCAGCAGCGCTCCGAGCTTACTCTCGGCAGTGCTCAGGGGACCACAGGCAGCGTCAGGGATTCGAACCTGAGTCCGAAACGGGACAGGGCAGCTCTCTGCGCTGTCTGTCCTCTCTGCCACACTCGCCTGCTCTAAAGTGAACGAGGGCCTCCCTGAGGCCCTGAGCAGCACGCACACACCAGCCTCGGTGACTCGGGGACAGTCGAGAACAGCGCATCAGGGACGGACCCAGCTGGACACACAGACATCGAGGCACGCCTGCTTCCGGGGCCCCAAATCCACACTCCGACCACCCCGCCATGGGGAAACGTGGGGGTCTCTGTTCCTTCCAGCTCCCACAGACTCAGTACCCGGCCCACAGGGGATGTTGGGGGTAAAGAAATTAAAATAAAATATTTCTGAATATAAAATAAGTGAATAACCACCTTTGCTCGGCTGCAGCCCTGTGGCTTGGGAAACTCAAGTCCTGGAAACTCATCTGCTGGAAACACTTTCTGGGAAGAAAGGGACTTTGTGCTTGGCAGCCTCGCGGGGCTACTCTCTTGTCGTATTTAGAAGTGTTGGTCTCAAAACAAGCCTGTGTGTCTGCAAGACGCTGCCGGGTACATGAGGGCCTGGATCTGTGTGTAGACACACACACACACACACACACACACACATGCACGCACACACACGCACACACACACGCACACACACGCACACACACACGCACACACACGAACGCACACACACGCACACACACGAACGCACACACACGCACACACACACGCACACACACGAACGCACACACACACACACGCACACACACGCACGCGCACACATGAACACACACACACGAACTCGAACACACACACGAACGCACACGCACACACACACGAACGCACACACACACACAAACTCGAACACACACACACAGAGAAATGCGCGTGCGCACACACACACACACACACACACACACACACACACACACACCCCAAACGGGGCCTCGCTGGGCTGCAGCACTCAGCGGGCCGCGCCCAGCACGGGCAGCTCTGTGAAACACAGTTAACACCCAACGCTGTAACCACGAGCCCGGGTCAAGGCACAGAACATCTGCTTCCCGGCTCGCCAGACGGGCCTGATGACACGAGGACATTTGGGCGAGAAATATTCACTTTCCTCTGCAACCACAAACACGCTCGCGCGGCCAGGACTGCTCCAGATTGCCGGGCGCCGGCACACACGCTCGCTCCCGGGGCGCAGCCCCCTCTCCACAGAGGACTCGGGGCAGGGGCCTCCTCGGGGCTCAGAAGCCGCCACGGCGGGACTCACGGCCACATGCCAGCACTAATGGGAACCAGGCACCAGGCGGGGGTGGCCCCAGGGCCCCGTCACTGTCAGCGCAACTGTTTGTGGATCCGACATCAGATCCACGTGCAGTGCCTGCTGCGGGCGGGCAGTGGCCCCGAGTCTGGACCCAACCGTCAGGAGCTCCCAGCGGACTGTCTGGAGGCGGAAGCAGCCGGTCAGAGGCGGGCTAGTGCCCAGGGGGAAGCCGGGAGGGGGGCGCGACCTACATAAAGGGGGTCTTATGGAGAACAGAAAACCTCCCTTGGGGCTGGAGCGATAGCACAGCGGGTAGGGCGTTTGCCTTGCACTCGGCTGACCTGGGTTCAAATCCCAGCATCCCATAGGGTCCCCTGAGCACCGCCAGGGGTGATTCCTGAGCACAGAGCCAGGAGTAACCACTGTGTATCGCCAGGCATGACGCAAAAAAAAAAGAAGAAAGAAAACCTCCCTGGGGAGCTCTCCGGGCAGCTGTGGGGGCGGGGTGGACCCAGCGGCCCCGCGCCCTGCCCCGCCCTGTGAATTCAGGCACGTATAAGAGGAACGGATGCACCTTTCCAACACCGAGCGCCGCCGGGCTCAAACCCGACACCTCAAGTTCCCGCGAGCACTGCCAGAAGCAACCCTCGAGCACTGAGCTGGGGGAACCCCGAGCACCAGCGACGGTGGCTCCCTGCAGAGAGAAAGAGCGGGGGCCGGAGCTCGTGCCACCGAGTGGCCGTTACTGGCCCAGCGTTCCCCGCCCCAGTTGCAGCCCAGCCTCTCGGGCAGACAGCACCCCGGGGCTCTGCTCTCCCTGTTGGCCCACCGCAGGAGCCGAGGCGAGAGGCCGGGGAACCTGCACCCTCTAACTCGTTCAGTGAAAACCTGAGTTTTGCCCTCTGCGCACTCGTTACTCTGATTTTCCCCGAGGCCGTGCGGCGAACATGGGAGCTTTGCTGGAGTGGCTCCCCTTTGCTCTTCACTCTAAGGCTATCCCCAACGCTGACTTCTCTCAGAGCGCTGGCAAACACGACTCCAGCTCCCTGCTCCTGACTTCACATTTTGTTTGGAAGGACACACACACACGAAAACTCAAGTGACTCATGCAGCCTCCATATGACATTTACGTGCTTGCCTTGCAGGTGGCCAACTCCAGTTAGATCCCCAGCACCCCATACGGACCCCCTCCAATCCCCACCAGGAGTGGTCACTGAGCACAGAGCCAGGAGTAAGCCCTAAGTGCCACAGGGTGTGGTCCAAATATGAGAGGAAGGAAGGAAGGGAGGAAGGGAGGAGAGAAGGAAGGAAAGAAGAAGGAAGGAAGGAAGGAAGGAAGGAAGGAAGGAAGGAAGGAAGGAAGGAAGGAAGGAAGGGAGGGAGGGAGGGAGGGAGGGAGGGAGGGAGGGAGGGAGGGAGGGAGGGAGGGAAGGAGGAGGAAGAGGAGGAGGAGGGAGGAAGGAAGGAAAGAAGGGAGGGAGGAAGGAAGGAAAGAAGGAAGGAAGGAAGGAAGGAAGGAAGGAAGGAAGGAAGGAAGGAAGGAAGGAAGGAAGGAAGGAAGGAAGGAAGGGAGGGAGGGAGGGAGGGAGGGAGGGAGGGAGGGAGGGAGGAGGAAGAGGAGGAGGAGGAAGGAAGGAAAGAAGGGAGGGAGGAAGGAAGGAAAGAAGGAAGGAAGGAAGGAAGGAAGGAAGGAAGGAAGGAAGGAAGGAAGGAAGGAAGGAAGGAAGGAAGGAAGGAAGGAAGGGAGGGAGGGAGGGAGGGAGGAAGGGAGGGAGGGAGGGAGGGAGGAAAGAAGGAAGGAAGGAAGGAAGGAAGGAAGGAAGGAAGGAAGGAAGGAAGGAAGGAAGGAAGGAAGGAAGGAAGGAAGGAAGGGAGGGAGGGAGGGAGGGAGGAAGGAAGGAAGGAAGGAAGGAAGGAAGGAAGGAAGGAAGGAAGGAAGGAAGGAAGGAAGGAAGGAAGGAAGGAAGGAAGGAAGGAAGGAAGGAAGGAAGGAAGGAAGAGGGAGACAGGAAGAGGAAAAGAGAGAAAGCACATTTAGGACATTGAAGAAAATAAAGAAGTCAGCTCACTTCAATAGCAGACAAATATTAACGATCTTGAATGAACCGAGAGCAAACCACCATCCCAAATAGACCAATGTGTCCTTAGAAAGACTGAGCTTTCATCAACCTGAGCTGCAAGGGAACCCGCCTGATGGCTGACCAAGACACACAGGAAAGGCAACAACTGTTAACAGGATTACAGCAGCAAAGTCCTGAGGTGCCAGCTGACTCAATCACTGTGCTCAACAGGCGACCGCTGTGTGTCACGCTCCGAGTGTGCAGTGAAACTCCCGCCCTGACCTCAGAGCTCTCCCCAGACGCAGGGGACTGCAGACAGGGAAAACCGTTAAGAAGACAGCAAAGAGGACAAGGCTGCCAGTCTCCACACGTGCGGCTGGAATTCCTGAAGCTGGCGTCTCGACAAGGGGCTCGGGAGAGCCAAGGCCTTCCCAGGGCGTGTGGACGGAGCTGCCCGCAGTGAAACACTCGGTCTGAGCCGCTCCTGCCCTCGCACGAGGCCTCGGTGCCTTTCCTCCGGGTCCCCAGGAACATATCCCGATTGGCAGAGGGCTGGACAGGTCGTTCCACGAGCAGAGCGCGTGCCTTGGCCCTGGCCAACCTACCTCAGCCCCCGGCGCCACGTACAGGCCCCAGAAACACACCAGGAGTGACCCCTGCGCGCAGAGCCAGGGGGAGCCCCGAGCACCGCTCCGTGGGGCCCCCGAACAAGGGCTGCAGGCTGAGAGGGTTACCTCCGTCCTCGTTGGTCCAGTAGAGAAAGAGATTCATGGTGCCGACCTCAGTGATCTGATTGTCCTCCCCATAGAGCCACAGGACCTGCTGGCACCCGTTCTCGGCCGCCTCGCACTGGGCGAACAGAGAGGACGCGTAGTTCCTTTCAAGAAAGAGAGCACAGTGGCGATGAGCACCCGGGACAGTAAATGTCTTTAACTGACATGGGGATTGGATCAATGGGTACACATACTCTCTCTCCTCTCTCTCTCTCCTTTCTCTCTCTTCTATTTATCTATCTATCTATCTATCTATCTATCTATATCTCTCTCCCTCTCTCTCACTCTCTCTTTCTCTCTCTTACCCTCTTCTCTCTCTCTCCCTCCCTCCCTCCCTCCCTCTCTTTCACACTCTCTCCTTTTTCTCTCACTCTCTCTCTTTCTCTCCCTCTCTCTTTCTGCACAGCACTAAAGGAAAACTTGCTATTGACCCTAAAAGACCTCCCCGCACTCCCTTTGGCGAAAGCACCGTCATTCGGGAAGCCGTGATGCAGAAACACCGAGAGGGCTGGAGCAGTGGCGAGCGGGGAGGTGCCTGCCTTGATGCACCCACCCGGGTTCGAGACCTGGCACCCACATGGTCCCCCAAGCCCTGTAGGAGCGATCCCTAGGCCAGGAGTGAGCCCTGAGCATCACATGACGTGACCCCCAAACAACAACAAGACCAGAAATACAAAGAAACACCCCACTGGACGCCAACAGTTCAGTTATTAAGATCCGTTTTTTTTTTTTTGAGGGGGGAGCTATAGCACAGCGGGTAGGGCGTTTGCCTTGCACGCAGCCGACCTGGGTTCGATTCCCAGCATCCCATATGGTCCCCCAAACACTGCCAGGAGCAATTCCTGAGTGCAAAGCCAGGAGTAACCCCTGAGCATCGCTGGGTGTGACCCAAAAAGCAAAAAAAAAAAAAAAAATTCGTTTTTTTTTTTAACATACCAATTTTTCAAGAATATTTCACCCAAACTCTATTTTAATGCCTGACACCGAGTATACCTTAGCCACTATCACTATTTTCTCGTTCAGATGACGAACACAGAGTTAGAGACAGGACATCAGGGTCAGAGAAGCAAGGGAGCGACAGCAGGGATCTCTTTCCCAAACACTCTTCCAGACGTCCAAGGAAACATCTTATGCCCAGCGTCAAAATTCTCCTGCGTGGCCCAAAATGCTGCAAATCCCGACCACAGCCCCCAGCCTGTCCTCCTTGCACTTGTGACTGGTGTTCCCATGGGTGTCACATGCTTGTCTGAGCAAAGGGGCCAGCAAGGGCCATGCTAGGAATCGACATCTCCCAACGTGGACTCTCAACCACAGAGCCCCAGCGTGGGCCCCTTAACCAGAAGGTTCTTGCACGCCCGCTTCTCTCACCCACGCGGCCCACGTGAATGACTCAAAGCCAGAGGGACATGGCACACCTTCCTGGAATCACTGGTTAGCTTAGTAATAGTTCTGATTATCTCTTACTAAATTGGACTGGAGCGATAGCACAGCAGGTAGGGCGTTTGCCTTGCACACGGCCAACCCGGGGTTGATTCCTCCGTCACTCTCGGAGAGCCCGGCAAGCTACCGAGAGTATCCCGCCCGCACGGCAGAGCCTGGCAAGCTCCCTATGGCGTATTCTATATGCCAAAAACAATAGCAACAAGTCTCACAGTGGAGACATTACTGGTGCCCGCTCGAGCAAATTGAAATGGAAAACATATGGAGTCTAGTACAAAATATGAATGAGTACTTTACTTTTTATCTTGGAGGAGTTTGGCGGGGGGTCCAATTCCGGTGGTGCCTGGGGGAGGGGTGGGGGTACTCCTGGCTCAGTGCTGAGGGACCATGTGGTGCCAGGGATAAAACTAGGGTCTCCGGGGCTGGATCGATAGCACAGCGGGGAGGGCGTTTGCCTTGCACACGGCCAACCCAGGTTCGATTCCCAGCATCCCATATGGTCCCCTGAGCACCTCCAGTGTGATTCCTGAGTGCTGAGCCAGGAGTAACCCCTGAGCATCGCCAGGTGTGACCCAAAAAGGAAAAAAAAAAAAAAAAACCTCTTGTCTCCAACACAGGAAGCTGCACTCCAACTTTTGGAGCGACCTCCCCGCCTCAAACAAAGGACTCTGCCGTGGAAACCTGGGTGTCCCTGAAAGCCACCGCCTGGCTGCCTCCCTGACCACTCAGCTTCCAGGACAATGCCAACAGGTTTGAAACGCAAGAGTATGAGGCGGGACTGGCAGCGGACGCCTCGGCTGGAAACACTCAGAAACTGTGACGTACACGGAAATAAGCAAACAGACCGCTGGAAGCTATCTTCCGTGAGATTCCCACCGAGGCCTCTAAACCAGCTTTCACAGCCAGGCAAGAGGCAAACGCGTCGTCTGGTCCGAGTAAAGTGGAGGCACCGAACCACGAACGACAGCGGCTCCCTGCCCGTCTTCACGCTCTCTCTTTGATCCTCTCCGAGGAGACGAGTCAGTCTGGTTGTCAGATCGACAACGACGGCATCTTGCCGTATGCAACTTGTGTTTTAGCTGCAGTGACATTCTACTGCTATGCTGCATTGCTTAAAATCCAGATGCTCAGAGAGCACTGCATTGCACCACTAAGGTGCAAACCCCCTTCACCAGTCACCTGCCCTCTTCACCCAATCTGCCGCCCCGCCGCCCCGCTCTCCGTAAAAACCACTAACTTGGTTTTACGATGTTTGTTTAGCTGCATCTAGCTCCTGCGCTCAGTGGATTTGACACTCGGCAGATGAGTGAGACCACGGGACATTTGCCTTTTTCCAGCAGCGATGCGGGGAATTGAACGGAGCCTTCCGGCTGGATCCGTTTTGAATCAATGCTTGTGCGCGGTGTTAAGGATTGGTGGCGTTGTTTTCCCAGCCCCTCTCTTACTAGAGACACTTGCTCAGCTCCAGCGTCTGGCTGAAGCTCTTTCGCCAAGAATTCACTGTCCATGTATATGTGGGCTTATTTCTGATGTTTTCAACTTTGTTACAGTGATCTGAGTGTTTTTATAAGAATATCATGACTTTTAAAAAAAATTGTATTGAGGCACCATGATTTACAGAACAATTCAGAACTGCATTATACTGTAGCTTACGGTACGATTACTGTAGGGTCTCATGGTTCCCCAAGCACTTAGCTAGGAGAAGCCCCCAAACACCAGCAGAAATGAATACCCCCAGAAACACACACAAAAAACCTTCCAAGATAAAAATAAAGTACTTACTGATATTTTGTACTACAATTCGTGTTTTTCATTTAAATTTAGTAAAATATGAATTATTTTAATTGATCACTATTGATATTTTACCAGATCTGAAAATAACAATGTCAGAGTACTGAGAGTCTGTTTTTAAGAAAGGTTTTTTTGGGGGTTGCTTTTTTGCTTTTTTTTTGGGGGGGTCACACCCAGCGATGCTCAGGGGTTACTCCTGGCTTTGTACTCAGGAATTACTCCTGGCGGTGCTTGGGGGACCATATGGGATGCCGGGGATCGAACCCAGGTTGGCCGCATGCAAGGCAAACGCCCTCCCCGCTGTGCTATTGCTCCGGCCCCAAGAAAGGTTTTTTTTTGGATTGAAGAAATAGTACAAAAGTGAAGGCACTGGCCGTGCATGCAGCTGACCCCAGCTCAATCCCTACCACCACATATGGTTCCCCTGGCACCGCCAGGATTGCCGGGCACAGAGCCAGGAGTAGACCCTGAGCACCAAAAGGAAGCAAAACAAAAGAGTTTTCACTGTATTCAGCCTTTTTCTTTTTTTTTTTTTTTTTTTTTTTTTTTGCTTTTTGGGTCACACCCGGTGATGCACAGGGGTTACTCAGGAATTACTCCTGAATTACTCCTGGCGGTGCTCAGGGGACCATATGGGATGCTGGGAATTGAACCCGGGTTGGCCGCGTGCAAGACAAACACCCTACCCGCTGTGCTATTGCTCCAGCCCCAGTATTCAGTCTTTCTAAGGCAGTTACAGCACACACACACACACACACACACACACACACACACACACACACACATACTCTGAGAGGAAAACTCAACGAAAGCCTTTGCTAGCTGGAGAAGGAAAAGGGAGGGGTAAAGGCTGCGTGGCTTTACTGTCACCGAGGGAGGAAGCCTCTGTTTGTCCGGTGTCTTAATCCGGGCAGAGACACATTCCCAAGGTACAGCTTCTATTCCAACAGTTTTTCCGCACGCACACGTGAACACATGCGTGAACACGCCATGTGCACACGCCATGTGCACACGTGTCACAGATACTCACCCTCCCATCTTGCAGTGCCCGGTGCCCCCCTTCCAGGCCCGGATGTACTTCGGGTTGGCCCACAGCGACACCGGATTAAAGGTTCCACTGGCAAAATAGGGTCCCACGGGGCTCAGGATGACGAAGATCAGGGCCTTGGTCGGCTTCTTGACCCCGAGAGAAGGCTGCAGGGAGAGAGAGCAGAGGCAGCTGTGGGGGCTGCCCCCCTGGGAGCACCTGCCCAAGGAGCATGGAGCAAGAGACTCATGGGACAGTGCTCCGTGAGCGGGCTTTGGAAGAACGGCTGGGGAGTATGGCCCGAGGAGCACCCAGGAGCGAAGCCAGAGGCCAGTTGGGGTCCTCACTTTCCCCTGCTGCTTCTGGGCGGCTCTGGAGGGTGGAAGGAAGGACAGTGCACCCAGATGGGGACCGGCTCAGATCCCAAGGGCCCAGCAGGCAGAGACGCAGAGAATCAGAGACAGCCCCGGGGGCGGGAGGGCCTGGCTCACTCACAGGCAGGAAAAGATGCCAGCAGGGAAGCAAGGGGCTGCCGGGGGGTTCCGGAGGCCGAGGGCGGCCGCATCAGTCAGCAAGTGCCACGGGGAAGGTCCGAGTCCCGGCATCGGCCGAGCCTCCCGGCCGGTGGAAAGAGCGAGAGAGAGAAGGAAGGCAGCTGGTCCTGCCGGGTTGAGAACCTCCAGTAACGTTCGATGAAATGTGCCCCCCGTGGCCTCGGGGGTCTTTCTCTCCCCCCACCCGCCCACCTCTCCTCCCCTCCAAACTCCCGGCCTAATGCCCATCGCCAGCTCTGCCCCTGCCATCGGGAATTTGGGGGCACTGCCATAGGACAGAGGGGGCGTCTGCCTTGCACACGTCCAACCCGGGTTCGATCCCCGGCATCCCGTTTGGTCCCCTGAGCATCACCAGGAGTGGTTCCGGAGAGCAGAGCCACGAGTAAGCCCCGAGCATCACCAGGTGTGGGCCCCCCACCCCCGCCGACCAAAAACATTACTGCAAGATCGGGCCAGTGCAATACTGCTGTTTCCATGCACTCGGGGACACGCTGAGAGGCCAGAAGGGCCACTGACCACGCAGCGCCAGGTGGGGAGGGACGGGGCACCGAGCACAGGAACCGACGGGCAGCTGCTGGTCACCTGCCTCAGAAGGACCCGAGCCTGCAGGCTGCTCCCGCCCTTCTCCCTCACCTCACCTCAGCTGACGGCGCCAAGGGATGTGCCCACTGACTTCTCTTCCCAGAGCTCGTAAAGGTTGACTTGTTCATCTCGGCACTGTGTTTTGCCTTTGCTCATCTTGGCACTGTGTTTTGCCTTTGTTCATCTCGGCACTGTGTTTTGCCTTTGCTTTCTGGTCGCACCCGAGATTATCGGAGGTTACTCCTGACTCTGCACTCAGGAATTACTCCCCGGCGGTGCTCAGGGGACCATGTCATATAGGATGCCGGGGACAGAACCCAGGTCAGCCGCGTGCAAGGCAAATGCTGCCCCACAGTCCTGTCCTCCGGCCCTGCACCCTTTGTGGACCCATCCGTTCAGCAACACCACTGCTTTGGTTTTGCTTTGTTTTTCGTTCTTTTTTTTTTTAATTGAATCACCGTAAGATACAGTTACAACTTTTCATGTGTGAGTTTCAGTCATACAATGATTGAACACCCATCCCTCCACCAGTGCACATTCCCCACCACAAGTGTCCCCAGCATACACCCCCCCACTCCTTCCCCTGCCTCTGTGGCAGACAGTTTCCCCCATACTCTCTCTCTACTTTGGGGCATTATGGTTTGAGAATCAGACTGTGAGTTTTTGTTTGTTTGGAGGGGGGGGGTGTCACATCCAGCAGTGCTCAGGGCTCATTCCTGGCTCCATGCTCAGGGAGCACTCCTGGTGGTGCTCAGGGGACCACGTGCAGTGCCAAGGCTCCAACCTGAATCTGCTTCATTCAAGGCAAGTGCCCTACCCACCCACCGTGCCACTGCCGGCGCCCCAGGAGTGTTAATGTTTATAGACCATTCTAGTGGCGAGTTCCGAGACACTTCTCGAAATGATTTAGAAATACAATACACAGGACGCAGTAGGACACAGGACAAAATTATGAAGATTAGGCTCCAAGCACGTGCACATTCTAGTAGACCAACATGAATGCCTGAACTTTTTAAACTTGGCTCATGTGTTTTTTTAAATCTTCATCATGGCAAAACACACACACACACACACACACACACACACACACACTCTATCTTATCAGACATTTCATTAGGTCTCTTTCATCTGACTGACTCTTTCTCCATTCTGATAGATAAATTTGCGTTTACTCCACTAGGTGGCAGCATAGAAAGCACCGGTGGAAAAGAAGGAATTCTGAATTCTGAATTCTGTGAATTCTGAATTCAATCTATTTGGGGCGTGTGGGCGCAGGGATCTCAAAAACCCTCTAAGAGATACGTTTATCCAAACGAACCAGCAAATTACAGAGGTTTGTTTTTTTGATGAGGAGAAGTGGGTGTATATGTACTAACACCTGCCAGCTGAAACTGAAGCAACGCTCGTTCACGTTCTACAAACCCACCAGGCGCTGGGGGGGCAGGCGGAGGTGGCACCCTGGGCGGTTTGTGACCACAGTCTCTCCGTGAAAGGAGCGTAGCTGTGACTGTGCTGGAAATACCCACATGCTTCAAGAGCAGAATAAAAACGTGTAGTGCGGGGCCTGGGACTTCTCGTCAGTCCTGCAAAATAATATTGGGGGACAGAGAGAGACTGAGAGAGAGACAGACAGAGAAGTAAATAGAGGGGAAGAGAGAGAGAAGAGAGAAAGGGAGAGAGAGGGGGAGAGAGGGAGAGAGAGGGCAAGGGAGAGAGAGAGGGCAAGGTACAGAGAAGAGGGAAAGAGAGAGGGAGGGAGAGAGAAGAGAGAGAGGAGAGAGAAAGAGAAAGACAAGAGAGAAAGGGAGAGAGAGAAAGAGAGGAGAGAGCAGAATGAGAGAGGGAGAGGGAGCGAGAAAAAGAGAGAAATAAAGAGAGGGAGAGAGGAGAGAGAGAGAAAGGGAGAGAGAGAAATAGAGAGGGAGAGAGAAAGGGAGAGAGAGGGAGAGAGAGAAATAAAGAGAGGGAGAGAGAGAGGGAGAGAGTGAAAGAGAGGGAGAGGGAGAGAGAGGGAAAGAGAAAGAAAGAGAGGGAGAGGGAGAGAGAGAAATGGAGAGAGAGAGAGAGAGCGAAAGAGAGGGAGAGTGAGAGAGGGGGGACGGAGGGAGAGAGGCAGCAGCTGCCAAGTCAAAACACACAAATCAGAAGAAAATCTCTGGGCCAGGATGTGGCGGGGAGAGGAGGTGGCAGTGGGGTGTGCGAGGAGGTGAGAGGGGTCTGAAGGCCCCTCTGGCGGCCCTGGGACACCTCAGGGGAACGGAGCGGTGCGGCTCTCTAGACGGCACTACAGAAGCAGAGATCACAGTCACGTCTCCCACCGTCCTGGCATCAGGATCCCCGGGAAATACGGGAATACGGACTTGCCGCCCAGCCTCTACCACTCAATCCTGTCCCAGTCCCTGACGCTAAGGGGCAGGTTGCCACGACGCAGAGGTCTCGTGGCCGTGAAGAAGGGGCTCCTCTGCCGGGGACTCTCCTAGGTCAAACTCGACGTGTAACATGAAGATACTCAAGATGATGCCCGGAAAGCCCCGGGCGGGAAGGCCAGGACAGCGGGCGGGCCCCTGACCGACACGCAGGCCCTGAGGCCAGCCTCAGAAGCACAGCCGTGGGCCCCTGAGGAAGCCAGGAATGACCCGAGTGCAGTCAGGACTCAGCCCTGAGCACCCTGGGGGTGGCCCCAAACCAACACTCCTACCTCCCATCCCCCCAAAACAGCGGACGTGCCTGTGGACGCTGCTGTGTCCCCGGAGCTGGCAGCGGGAATTGTTTTCCTCTGTTGGGTTTGGGGCCTTCCCCGGCCGTGGCTCAGGGCTGGGCCTGTCTGGGGCGGGAACGGAACCCGGTCGGGCACGGGCGAGGCGAGCCCTTCACCTGCTGAGGCGCTCCCCGCACACCCGGTTCCCAGGTGAGAGGAGGAAGCCGCCCCCAGGGCTCTCAAACTGCCCACCCTGCCACGCCGGACCCTGTGCGCCCAGGCTGGGGGTGACCTAAGGGGGACGCTTGGAGGGGGAGGGGGCGCAGCTCCAGAAACCAGCAACCCCGTGACCAACTCACAGACGGGAGGGACGCACCAAGTCCAGTCCTGCGGTCGCCGGAGACAGCCCGTCTCCACATGCAGCCTGGACAGCCCGCACACATCCAGGGCACAGGGCAAAGGGCAAGTGGGGGCCAGGCGTGGATGCATGTCCTCGGCCCCGAGAGGAGGTGCCAGCCCCATCGCACCCCGCTGCAGTGAAGAGGGACTGGGGTGACCCGGGAAGGGGCTGGGGGCGGCCAGGAATGGAACGGGAGTCTGGGCGGTAGGTGGAACCACGTCTCAGAATCACCAAGGAAATAATCGTGTGTGTGTGTGTGTGTGTGTGTGAGAGAGAGAGAGAGAGAGAGAGAGAGAGAGAGAGTGAGTGCATGAGTACATGAGAGAGGGTGTGTGTATATAAGTGTGAGTGAGAGTGTGTGTGTGAAAGTGTATGAGTGTATAAGAGTGTGTATGTGAGAGTGTGTATAAGTTTGTGTGTGAGTTTGTGAGAGTGTGTATGAGTTTGTGTGTGAGTTTGTGAGTGTGTATGAGTTTGTGTGTGTTTGTGAGTGTGTATGAGTTTGTGTGTGAGTTTGTGAGAGTGTGTATGAGTTTGTGTGTGAGTTTGTGAGAGTGTGTATTAGTTTGTAAGTGAACGAGAGTGTGTGTGAGTGTGTAAGAGAGTGTGAGTGTGTGTGAGTGTGTGTAAGAAAATTTTAGTGTGTTATGTGAGTGTGTGAGCGCTCGGGCTTCTGTGTGTGTGTGTGTGTGTGTGTCTGTCTGTCTGTCTGTCTGTCTGCGGCTACAGTTCCTGGAGCGATGGGTGAAATGGGGGTTTCGCCTCCTCCCAGCCGGCTGCTCTGGAAAGAAGGCTGCCGGCCAACAGGGGGGAGCCCCGGGCCACCTCCGGGGGAGACCCAAAAGCAGAGGAAGGAAACAATTCCTGCTGTGTCTGTGCATCTCACGGGTGCCACGGGGCGGACGGCGACCGAACAGGCAGTTCCTGCCGTTCCCTGTCTGGTGAGGATGCGGAAGGGACAAGGGTCACGAACACACTCTCTACTCAAGTCCTCCAGGGTCCATCTTCATTCCCAGCCAAGACTCAACCAGCTTTGTGTCAAAACTCTCCAACTCCTCCTTTCCTTCAAGTTGTTAATCAACTCTAAAGTGGTTTCAGGGGCTGGAGCGATAGCACAGCGGGGAGGGTGTTTGCCTTGCACGCGGCCGACCCGGGTTTGAATCCCAGCATCCCATTTGGTTCCCTGAGCACCGCCAGGAGTGATTCCTGAGTGCAGAGCCAGGAGTAACCCCTGTGCATCGCCGGGTGTGACCCAAAAAGCAAAAAAAAATAAAAAAATAAAAAATAAAGTGGTTTCAGGTGAGAGGGACCCAAATCCTGTGAAGATCCTGCGGAGATGTCCTGTTTCGACAGAACAATGTTTTAGTTCGTGAACTATTTTGCATTTTATTTTGGTCTTTGGGCCTCGCCTTCAGGTCAGGGATTGGACACCCAGGGCTCCTGCATGCAGAGCACTGGCTCCAGCCCTTTGAGGCCTCTCCCCTGCCCTCATTTAAACTCTTTTAAAGTGTGAGTTTAAAAAAAAAAAAAAGTGTGGACAAGGAACTGGAGCATTCATTCGGTGTCCGAGAACCATCCCCCTAGCCAGCCCACGGCGACGAAGGACAGAGGTCGGGAACAGGGGAACTGGGGAACTGCTTGTAGACGGTTTATTTCTCTCTCCTCCCCAACGTAGCTCATCTCTCCCTTACAGCACAATAATTTCTCCTGTCTCCCCAGCGCAATCCCTTTCGTTCCTTGTCCTTAGCCTCCTCCTCTCTCTGCCCCCTCCCTTAGCCTCATGCCCTGTCTTCCCCTTACAGCAGTTACATAGAAACATATATAAACACAGTTATATATGAAGGACGGGGGTACATACAGGTGGGGTTGGACACTGTCATAACAACAAACATGTAAAGTCGCTCCTTCAGGGGAAGAAGGACAAGATCTCATGTGAGGGGTCAGCACTCCGGATTCCTAGGAGACCCGCTCAAGGGCGGGATTCCATCCAGGGTACATTGCTTTCTCCTCTCCTCAGCTAGTAATCCATTTAAACAGTCATAGTAAATTCACTTCTTAGAATATTTTTAGGCATTTTTTTTTTGGATTTTTGGGTCACACCCAGCTGTGCACAGGGGTTACTCCTGGCTCTGCACTCAGGAATTACTCCTGGCGGTGCTGGGGGGCAATATGGGACGCTGGGAATCGATCCCGGGTGGGCTGCATGCAAGGCAAACGCCCTCCCCGCTGTGCTATCACTCCAGCCCCTTTCTAGGCATTTTGTATGAACACAGTAAGAGATATATTAAGCTTAAAGGTTGGCTCTTCCTGGGGACATCTCGCTATATATCCCAGACCACAGTGCTCAGGCCAGGTTAGTTTTCCCTAACCCCAGCAGGGTCCTTATTCAGTTACTTCTTTTTGGGTCATGACAAAATTTGTTCCATGACTGTGCTCTTAACTTAGCTTGTCCCTTTCCAATGCCACGGTAGCTTATAGCTTGCCCTGGGTCCATCCCTGTCACTCGCTGGGACCCTCCTTTTGGGGGTGCTGGGAAGTAAGGGCAACTGAGGCTTAAGTCAGGGAAACATGGTGGATGCCCAGGAGTAAATATTATTCGGAGCCAATTAACTCCCATGGTACAAAGCTTAGCATCAACTGTCTTCCTGTGTCTTTACAAAAAGGACACTGCTAACCCATGCAAAGGACGTAAAGGAAAGAGAAAAACAATATAGAATTATTAGTACTTGATGGAATTGGGTGTAACTCGGGAGCACTGCTGTGGGAGTAACTCAATAAACCTTAAGCTCCTCGGGGGAGCTGAATTGTTATTTAGTGCAAACCTTACAAAATTCATTTTTCAGATTTCCACCCACTGGTTATCTGGTTCTCTTTATTGTCAATCAATACTCTGGTTATATATTAATAGATAACTAAACACATTCTGATTAATAATACTCTGGCTTAATCGAATTCTAATTCTAAGAGGTTTTAGGGACAGATTTAATTATTATCAAAGAAAATAAATGAAGAATTGCACAAAAACACGAGTAATAATGTAAGTAATTAAAAATGAAGGGTGAGTCCATTACACAACATGGAAGGAGGTAGGCAGAGCAACTTTTGCAAACATGATAAAATTCAAAAGCCAATCAAGAGCCATTCTAATTACTCGGCAACTATGAAACAGCATCTGTGTGAGAAGCAATAATTAACCGCAGCCTATGAGTGTGGGACCACACCTCGCCCCGAGGGGGAAGTGTTTCTTAAAGACAGAAATCTTGCCAGCCTGGTGCCAGCCTGCAACCCCGCGAGAAGCAAACACCCAAGGCAGCTGGGCTCTGCCTGACCCCTTGTGAGACTGGGCAGTGGTTCCCTCGGAAGTAGCCGGGAGATCCCTGGAGCATCAGTACGAACCTGATTTCTCCACTCCTGGCTCCAGAGACTCAGGTGTGTCGGGGCTTATGCTGGAACTTGGCATAAACGTGCCCACTGTAGAAAACCGCATGTTTCATATAGACAAGCGAGCACATGTGACCAAGGAGTTGGTTGTACTATGGGGGCTGGAGCGACAGCACAGCAGGTAGAACATTTGCCTTGCACGC
Organism: Sorex araneus; assembly: GCF_027595985.1. NCBI lineage: Eukaryota > Metazoa > Chordata > Mammalia > Eulipotyphla > Soricidae > Sorex > Sorex araneus. Next base: position 63,868,835 of record NC_073311.1, read on the forward strand.
GACCAACCCCAGTTCGATCCCCGGCATCTCATATGGTCCCATGAGCACCGCCAGGAGTGATCCCTGAGTGCAGAGCCAGAAGTAGCAGCACTGGGTGTGGCCACCAAACCAAACTATAATAATAATAATAATAATAATAATAATAATAAAGACTTTACTATGACTTGAGGTCAAAGCAGGTTTGATCAGCAGGTTTGAACAGCAGGTTTGATCCGGGTTCGATCCCTAACATCCTGTATGGCCCCCAAAACCTGCTGGGAGTGATTCCTGAGTGCAAAGCCAGGAGTAACCCCTAAGCAATAAGGGGTGTGGCCCCAGAACAAAATAATAATTATTATAATAATGTACCCTTACAAATGTTTGGTCCTTCAAAGAAAGAAAATCAGGCTAGAGGTATAGCACAGCGGGGAGAGCGTTTGCCTAGCACTCGGCCAACCCGGGTTCGAATCCCAGCATCCCATATGGTCCCCCAAGCACCGCCAGGAGTAATTCCTGAGTGCAGAGCCAGGAGTAACCCGGTCACCGGGTGTGACCCAAAAAGAAAAAAAGAAAGAAAGAAAGAAAGAAAGAAAGAAAGAAAGAAAGAAAGAAAGAAAGAAAGAAAGAAAGAAAGAAAGAAAGAAAGAAAGAAAGAAAGAAAGAAAGAAAGAAAGAAAGAAAATCACCTCTAGGGTCTAAGAAGCGTTTGATCTCCCCATGAAATCTCAGTTCATCTCACCATGAAAATAAAACAAAACAAACAACCACCCAAGAACACACGGGCTCGGGCTGGACAGAAGCATCGTCTCTTCTCTTCTGAGAGACCTCGTGTGTCCCCGTCCCCACCCACCACTTCCGGTCAGCCCTCAGCCTCCTCCACCCGACACGGCCCCCGCCCAGCAGGGCACAGGGAGGTCGCAGGGTGGACACAGGACACTCGCCCGCACCAGCAGCCTCTGACCCGCAGGCCGACCAGACCCTTCCCCGCCCCACGGGAGCTCGGGCCACTCTGGAAGCCTGGCCCTCAGCCCTCAGCCCTCCGCGCTCCCGGGTTTATTCCCAACGTTCTTCTCTGGGGCACGATCCACCTGCCCACCCTTTCCAGGGGACACCGAGACTTCTGGCAGGTGAAGCGGAACCTCTCCACGCCCACCCCCAACTTCTCAACCGTCTCGTGGCCCCCTGGGAGGAGGGTGAGCCTTCTGCGGGAGCACGGACATGAGTCCTGGGCTGCTTCTGAGCCCGAGGGAGATGAGACGGAAGCTGGAAGACGCAGAGCCTGAGGCACTATCCTGCGAGAGGCGTGTCCTGACCCCGGAGACACAGAGGACGCGGTGGTGAGTGCCAGCAACCCCCCGTGCAGAACCGGAACATCGGGGGAGGCGCCGGCCTTGCACGCGGCCTACCTGGGTTCTATCCCCGGCACCGCCCTGTGGTCCCCTGAGCACTGCCAGGCCTCCCTCCTGAGCCCCACCGGATGGAACCCAAACAGGACAGGACGGCCAACGCCGCCAGCTCTCACCTCGGTTCCGATGAAGGTGGGACGGATGTACAGACTGGCGGACGTTGAGTGGGGGACCCAGTCCTGCTCCAGCTTCACGAGCTGTTTAATGCACTCTAGAAGCTCCTCCTCGTCGAACCCCTGGAAGGGTGAAAGTGGCCTCCAGTGAGTATCGTCCCCTTCACGTCAGCTTCAGACGCCTTTTTAAGGGAGTCATGTGAAAACCAAAAAAGAATTTTCTCCTGGGACCGGAGCGATAGCACAGCGGGGAGGGCGTTTGCCTTGCAAGCGGCCGACCCGGGTTCGATCCCCGGCATCCCATATGGTCCCCCAAGCACTGCCAGAAGCAATTCCTGAGTGCAGAGCCAGGATAACCCCTGAGCATTGCTGGGTGTGACCCAAAAAGCAAAAAAAAAAAAAAAAAAGAATTTTCTCCTGCGACATTTCCCCGCACACAATGTGGTGACTGAACAGACCAATCCACGTGGGAGCAGGTTCGCTGCTTCTCACCGTTTCCTCACTATTAACCAGAACTAGTCAGACGCTTCAACGTAGTAAAATGCTAAGATTGGGCCAGAGAGAGAGCACAAGCATGAAAGCACTTGCCTTGCATGCAGCCAGCCAGGTCTGATCCCTGAGCCAAGTGCCAGGATTAAACCCTGAGCACCTTTGAGGATGGTTCCAAAATCAAGAACCGAAACCCCCTTAAAAAGACAGCGACTTGAAAAACGTGATACAATTTAAAATGAGGCATGAAAAGAAACTATGGCTTTTATTCTTAAAGAAACAACATGACCTTCAGGTGATAAAGAAGGGACCATTATGACAATGATAGTTGGAGGGATCGCTCTGGATGGGAGACGTGTGCTCAAAGTAGATAAAGGACCAAACATGATGGCCTCTCAGGTTCTTAGTGCAGAGAGAGAGAGAGAGAGAGAGAAGGGGCTGGATCGATAGCACAGCGGGTAGGGCGTTTGCCTTGCACGTGGCCGACCCAGGTTCGATTCCCAGCATCCCATACGGTCCCCTGAGCACAGCCAGGAGTAATTCCTGAGCGCAGAGCCAGGAGTGACCCCCCCCAAAAAAAAACAAAGAATAAATAAATAAAAATAAAAGAGAGAGAGAAGAAAAGTGCCTTCCCTAGAGGCAGACTGTGTGTGTGTGTGTGAACCTGTGTGTGTGTGTGTGTGTGTGTGTCTTTCTGTGTGCGCACATGCGGGGGGAAGGTGAAAGGAAAAATATGAATATATGGGAGATACTGGTGGCAGGAAATATAAGCTGGTGGAGGGATGGGTGTTGGAATATTGTATGATTCAAACTAATCATGAAAGCTTTGTAACTGTATCTCACAGTGATTAAAAAAATGAAGAAAAAAGTAAAAACAGTAACAATAAGTCTCTCAATGAGAGACGTTACTGGTGCCCGCTCGAACAAATGGATGAGCAAATATATATATATATATATATATATATATATATATATATACATATATATGTATATATGTATATAAATTTAACATAAAGAAACAGACTCTTGGCCCTGGATTACAGAATATAAACTCGTGGGAATGAGAGAATGTGGAAGCATTTTGAAAACTAAAACACGGGGTTATGGTGATTTGCTCTGAATATGGTTTGACTTGGGCTAGAGCGATAGCACAGCGGGTAGGGCGTTTGCCTTGCACACGGCCAACCCAGGTTCGATTCCTCCACCACTCTCGGAGAGCCTGGCAACCTACCGAGAGTATCCCGCCCGCACGGCAGAGCCGTGGTATATTCGATATGCCAAAAACAGTCACAAGTCTCACATGGAGATGTTACTGGTGCCCGCTCGAGCAATCAATGAGCAACTCGATGACAGTGACAGTGGGATGAGAGAGATGGGGGAGGAGGTCAAGGTCAGGTCAGGTGGCCTAGAGGCGACTCACGGGCAAAGCCCAGGGTCGTAGACTTGTCTGTGGAGTAGCCCTGGGTGAGGCGTCTGTGTGCAGGTGAGGCACCAGCACCAGCGCTACAGGAAGCACGGGACCGAACTACAGCAGCTAAACTGAAAAATGGGTCTGTCGAGGAGACGGGACGGAGGAAGCGGGTGGCCAGTGGAGGGGAGCTGGGCGGCGGTGGGCCGCAAGCTGGAGCACTGTGCTCAGGGGATTCTAGCACCAGGAGCATTGGGGGTGGCAGGAGAGAGGCAGGAGGGAGGCCCGGGGTCAGTGCCCATCTGGTGTGCAGTGAAGAGGAGCCGACATTGAACGACGGGTGTCTGACTCGGAACTGAGCCGCGTGTCTGAGGGGACCCCAGCGTGCACGTACCGGCAAGGTGGCCCTCGTGGCGGATCGATGCATTCGCTCCATGTTGAGCTTCGGCCGAAACAGGCGAATTTTACCATCCACGCCTCGGAACGCCTTCAGCCCTTCAAACAACTGAAGATACAAGAGAAGGCTTCAGGGCAAAGAGACGGAAACCTCCCCGTGTTCAACAGTGACCACCGCCTGCGTCCAGCAGAGTGACCGTCTCCCATGTTCAATAGCGTGACCGCCTCCCGTGTTCAACAGAGTGACCGTCTCCCATATACAACAGTGACCGTCTCGCAGGTACAACAGAGTGACCGCCTCCGTGTTCAAAGAGTGACCGTCTCCTCACCACACCACAGCTCTCAGTGGGCCCGAGCTGGCGAGAGCCACAGCTGATTAGCACCACCAGGTATGGCCCCAACTACCAAGACCATCCTCCTCCTCCTCCTCGTCTCAAGGTAGCATTTGGTCTCGTGACCCCCATCATGGATATCACCCGCTGTGAGAGAAGACACAAAGTTGCCGCAGTGACCAGCGTTTTGAGGGCTGGAGCGATAGCACAGCGGGTAGGGCATTTGCCTTGCACGCAGCCGACCCAGGTTCGATTCCCAGCATCCCATATGGTCCCCCAACACCGCCAGGAGTAATTCCTGAGTGTAGAGCCAGGAGTAACCCCTGTGCATCGCTGGGTGTGACCCAAAAAGAAAAAAAAAGTGACCAGCGTTTTGATGGTAATTTCCCTTCCCACTGGCCTTCCAAGCTGCTCTCCATGATTTTTTATGGACCTCATGGAAAACTTGAGATTGTCTGAAAACATAGTTCTGAAGACTGACCTCAAAGACCGCAGAGCAGAGATGTCTGAAAGGCTACGGGGCTCCCAGAGAAAACTAGATGACTCTGGAAGGAGCAGCTAGGGAACATGTGGAGAATCGAGCACTGAGCACCGAGCATGAGCACTGAGCACCGAGCACCAGCACTGGGCACCGAGCACCAAGCACGGGGTACCGAACACTAAGCACCAAGTCTTACCTCCACCGCATAGTGCAGCACTGAGGAGCCGGGGTGCAGGGACAGGTTCTGGAGCGGCTTGATGTGCGGCTTCTCCCACCCGAACTCCAAGGACCACTCCACCGTTAACATATGGTCTGTGAACACCGTCCCGAAGACCAGCGTGCTGGGGTCTGGCTTCGCCTTTAAGATGGAAGCCGGGGTGACGACCAGGTCCTTCGCCTGGAGGAGAGAAAGCAGCAGCACTAAGGAAGGACCGGCCTCTGACAGGAGCGAGGGCGAGCAGGGGAAGCTGAGGACAGTGGCCCTTCCAGCGTGGCTCCTGGAGTAACCAGTGCTGGCGTGGATGTGGGGGGAAAGGGACGCTCTTTCACTGCTGGCGGGAATGCCACAGGTCCGGCCTTAATGGAAAACCGGAAGGACATTCCTCTAAAAACTAGAAATTGAGCTCCCCTATGAGCCCGCAATACCACTTCTGGGAATATTTCCCGAGGGTGCAAAAAAGCACGGTAGAAATGACACCTGCACCTGTATGTCCATGGCAGCACTGTTCACAATAGCAGAATCTGGAAACAACTGAGTTCCCGAGAACAGACGACTGGTTAAGGAAACTTTGGTACAGCTACACAGTGGAATACTATGCAGCTGTTAGGAGAGATGAAGTCATGAAATTTGCTTATAAGTGGATAGACATGGAGAGTATCACGCTAAGTGAAATGAGTTGGAGAGACAGACGTAGAATGACTGCACTCATTTCTGGAATATAAAATAACATAATATGAGACGGACACCCAAGGACAGGAGAGACAAGGGCCAGGAATATTGCTCCATGGTTGGAAGACTGCCTCATGAGCTGGGGGAGAAGGCAGCTGGGATGGAGAAGGGGTCACTAAGTCAGTGATGGTTGGAGGGAGATGTGTGCTGAAAGTAGATAAAGGACCAAACATGATAGTCTCTCAGTATCTATATTGTAAACCACAATGCCCAAAAGTAGAGAGAGAGTATGGGGGAGATTATCTGCCATGGAGGCAGGGGGAGAGGTGTGTGTTGGGGGGGCAGATATTGGGGACATTGGTGGTGGAAAATGTGCACTGGTGGAGGGATGGGTGTTCGATCATTGTATGACTAAAACTCAAACATGAAAGCTTTGTAACTGTATCTCACAGTGATTTGAAATTTTTTAAAATTTTTTTTAAATTTAAGAAAAAAATCACGAACAACTTTGTAACTATTTCACAGTGATTCAATTAATTTTGTTAACTAAAAATTTTTACTGTAGGGGCTGGAGTGATAGCACAGCGGGTAGGGCGTTTGCCTTGCACGCGGCCGACCCGGGTTCGATTCCCAGCATCCCATACGGTCCCCCAGCATTTCCAGGAGTAATTCCTGAGTGTAGAGCCAGGAGTAACCCCTGTGCATCGCTGGGTGTGACCCAAAAAGCAAAAAAAAAAAAAAAAAAAAAATTTAAAAAATTTATTGTAATGGGAAAAAATCATGGTTCCTTAATTATATTTAAATATATATATATATGTAAATTGTTTTAAAGTGAGATCACTCTTCCTTCCCGGCCCCGGAACTGAACCATCTGACAACTGAAGCTGGCACCACTTCCCCAAGCCCAGGCCCCAACAGTTAAATGTGGGCAAGCAATTTCAGAAGCTTAGCCGCCCCGAGTGAGTTCACAGCCTGGCCTGTCGCCTGTGACCTTAGTCATGCCACCCAGTAAGGCCCCAAGTTCCTGTGATCATGGGGAGACAGGGACAGAAGGACAAATGGGCTCAGACGGTGCTGAGGAGAACACAGCCACTTCTTCGCGGCCATCCCAGGACTCCTGCGGATCGTTCGAGGGAAGAGAGGGGCTTCTCCCCTCGATGGTGGACAGGGGCCAGGCTCGTGCGACTGGGGCGACCACCAGGAGGGACCAGGCCTCCCTCGCAAGACCACGCTCCAGCTCCCACCGAGAATTCTTGGCCCCCACCTTCAACACCCCCGGGGGGGTGCAGGGGAAACGGCCGAAGGAAGCAAATGTTTTTCCCCTTGGAAAGTGGAGACTGGACACAGCTGTTAGTGTTCTGCTCGGAGGACGGTGCACAGAGGCCCTCTGATCCCCAGAACGAGCAGACAGACAGAAAGCAGCTGCACCCAGCCGCATCTCGCCACCTCTCTGCCGACCTGCTGACCACACAGACAGTGTGGCCACTCGCCTGCACCGCTGGAGACCGGGGAAACCGCACGACAGGGGGTGTCTTGGGACATTTAAAAAAAAAAAAAAGAAGGGTTAACTAGGGTCAGACTCAACATGCTGGGGGTGGCTGAGGTGAGGGGCCGGCGAACTCGACTCCTGATCCCAGACACCCTCGTGCACCCCCAAATCACAACCACAGAACAGCCTGTTCCCTCCTGAGTGCTCATCACTCGTGACTCATCCATCTGGTGGACGAGGATGAATTCACTGCCTCCCATTGTCTTCATCGCTCGGTTTCCTGTGAGCATTCATCAGTTTTATTTTTAGAAATAATATGCGGGCTTCAAAACGCACTCTCCAACAGCCAGAAAGCTCAGAGGACAAAAGGAAACCTCAGACTGACAGATCGTGGTCATTTCCGACTCATTAGTAAACCTCCTTTGGAGAGTCAATAAAATGCAGAACTGGGGGAGAAAGGACTTCCTCCTATTGTGACCAAGCAGCAGGCCAGTTGACTTAAAATTCCTTGCTGAGTTCGGGGCAATAAATCATTTAAAGGGAGCTGGCCCCTGACGGGAGAGACAGAATGGGGATGAAGGCACTTGCCTTGCATGAGGCTGACCCAGGTTATACCCTGGCACCAGCTCTCTCCCCTGAGCATCACCAAAGGTGCTCCTGCTGCATATGGCCCAAAGCCTCCCCCCAAAAAAGAATGTAGGGGCTGGAGTGATAGCACAGCGGGTAGGGCGTTTGCCTTGCACGCGGCCAACCCGGGTTCAAATCCCAGCATCCCATATGGTCCCCTGAGCACCACCAGGAGTAACTCCTGAGTGCAAAGCCAGGAGTAACCCCTCTGCATCGCCAGGTGTGACCCAAAAAGCAAAAAAAAAAAAAAAAACCAAAAAAGAATGTAAAATCTACAGTACTGAGCCTGCCCCTCGGCCTCTCCACTGAGACATTTGCGTCGGGGATTCTCAACCCAGACACACGGGAGGCGAGTTTATAGACACGAATCTCAGCCCCTTTCCAGAACCCAGCCCAGAGCTGGGACGGAGCGGGCTGGTTTGCTTGGAGCTGCCCCCGTGATTCTGAGGGGCGAGTGAGGCCTGAGGCAGAGCCCCACATCCCTTAGAGAAAGGGGACCCCACTTTCTGCTAACGTCAGCCCTCCCCGAGATGAAACGAACCCACAGGAGACCAGAGCGACACTTGTGGGTTTCAGGGTCTAGGGGGGCTGAGGAGCAGCTGTGAGGGCACGGCCTCGGGGACGATGGGTTCTCCCCAACACACCCTGACTAGTGTGGAACCCCAAGGCCTTGGTTTCCTCAACCTTAGGACACGGGCTATTTCTCCGGAACAGAATCCTTCCTTCTGGAACACACTCTGCTTTCATTTTTATTCTGGGATCTTCATTTTCTTAGTGAGTGACTATACTCATTATTCTATTTTAAAATTGGAAAAAAAAAAAAAAGAACGAAATGTATAAACATTGCCATTAGGGGCCAAAGTGACAGTACCCCAGATAGGGAGCTTGCGTTGTTCACGGCCAACTCGGGTTTGATCCCTGGTTCCCCCTATGGTGCCCCGAGCCCTGCCAGGCCCGATCCCTGAGTGCAGAGCCAGGAGTACGCCCTGAGCATGGCTGGGTGTGGCCCCAAAACAAATGGAAAAAATCACCCTTACTCGGGGGCTGGAGGGGAGGGCGTTTGCCTTGCACGCAGCTGACCCGGGTTCGATTCCCAGCATCCCATAGGGTCCCCTGAGCACCACCAGGAGTGATTCCTGAGTTCAGAGCCAGGAGGAACCCCTGTGCATCGCCAGGTGTGACCAAAAAAAAAAACAGCAAAAAAAAAAAACAATCACCCTTACCCTACCAAGCACATTCCCACTTCCCAGAAATGACGGCCACGACCAGGTCCATCACCTATTTCTGTGACATTTTCTGGGTCTCTTCCTTATTTTCAAGGTCATGTATCACTTGCCACAACTTTGTCCCCACCTCACTTTTCCACAGCAGCCGCTGAACTGAGACACGGGCGTCTGCAAGATCCTCCTTAATAAATCATCCTCCTGCTTTCAGCTCCTGTTCCCTCGGGCCCAGTTATCCAGCCCGCACCTCTTCCCTTTAATCTGTCACGGACAAAAACAATCACAGACTCAACCCTCAGTGCTCATAAGGAGCTCAAGGGCAACTGACTTGAGTCCAAATATCCCAGTGCACTCAAGGGTCCTACACACGACACCCCACGCCTGTCTCTCATTCATCTCTGCCTAAGCGGGAATCTCTTGCGTCTTACTGAGCAATGCGTTCTACAAAAGAAGCAGCGAGGAGAGAGGCCGCGGTGGACCCCATACCTCAGGGTCCCCTGGTTCTCCTGCCCCCTTTTCCCGACTCAGAGGAAGGTTTCGAGGGGCAGAGGGTACTCTGAGGGGTAAGGTGCTGGCCCCGAAGAAAAGCGAATCCCAGGTCAGGAGCAGGGCACCACCACCTGTGACCTCACGACCTCCCGCCGCCACCAAGAAAGGCCTCAGTTCTACCAACCCAGCCAGGGCCCAGAGAAATGGGGACAAAGGGACAAAACAGTTGTTTCCTCTGACCACAAAAGCTCGGTGGCCCCTGCACCCAAAGTCCCTTCTGCCTCACTAGCTGTTAACATGTCCCCTGAGTCTCCTCAGCCACAGCCAGGGGTCTTCAGCTACTGTCCCCTGGCGAGAAGGCTGATGCGGAGAGAACAGTCCTGACTGTCATGGGTGAAAGGACACAACCCCAGGATCCCCCGGGACCCCCAGGATCTGCTCTCCTTTGAGATGGTTCCCTCAGAGGCAAGGTCTCCACGATTCTCTGGCTGAAGCGACATGAGGACCTACTGCGTGTCGTGGGGGCGAAAGGAGCTTTGCAAATAGAACCAGAATTCTGGGATCAAGAAACAGGGGGGAGGGCAGTGCTGGGGGCACATCAGCCCCCCAAGTGCGAACACTGACGCCTCAGCTTCCTGTTGACTTTTCTTTGCTCAGGTGGCAGAACAGAACTGCAGGCATGCAGACCACCCTGCACGCACACACACACACACAGACACACACACAGACACACACACAGACACACACAGACACAGACACACACACGCACACACACAGACACACACAGACAGACACAGACACACACGCACACACACAGACACACACACAGACACACACACAGACACAGACACACACAGACACACACAGACACAGACACACACAGACACACACACAGACATAGACACACACACAGACACAGACACACATGCGCGCACACACACAGACACACAGAGACACACACACACAGACACACACACGCACACACACAGACACAGACACACACAGACACACACACAGACATAGACACACACACAGACACACACACAGACACAGACACACACACAGACACATATAGACACAGACACACACACAGACACACACAGAGACACACACACAGACACACACACAGACACAGACACACACACGCACACACACAGAGACACACACACAGACACAGACACACACACGCACACACACAGACACGCAGACAGACACACACACACAGAGACACACACACAGACACAGACACATACAGACACAGACACACACAGACACAGACACACACATGCGCACACAAACAGACTCACATGCACATGCACACACACACACACACACACTCCTTTCACTCCCTGCCCCACCCCACTTCTAACACAGGTCACAAGGGGCCCTGTTTGCCCAACCCCCTTCTTCCTCCACTGGCGGCGTGGACACTGCCCTCTGCTTCTCAAACCGCCGGCCACCCGCTCGCCCTGCTGGCCACGCCAGTCTGCACCGCTGGGCTCACCTTTAGAAGCTCTGAGAGGATCTGGTGGGTGGCCGTGGAGGTTCCCTCTCTGGCGTGTCTGCTGAATCCCCACCCACCACAGCAACTGCTCCCTTGGGATTTGGCTTGTCCAGTGAATGCGATTCCAAACTTCCCAGACCAGTCTTTATGCCTTGGCTTTCCTCAATGTATTAGAGGACTGTAATTTAAAAAAGCAAACTGAACTTCCTGTACTTTATTTAGAGACCTCTCTGTGTATTTTAGGGGCCACACCTCGTGGTGCTCAGGGCTTACACCTGGTTCTGCGCTCAGGGACCACGTGTGGTGGGACTCGGGGCACCATGTGGGGTGCAGGGGTCGAACCCAGGTCAACCGTGTGCAAGGCAAGTGCTCTCCCTGCTGTGCCCAAAGGACCTTTGCATTGTTCTTTCGAATCCTTCTAAAGATCATTTTCCAGAGTGACCACAACCCAGTATGTAATTTTCCCTTTCCTGGACTCTGGCCTTCCCCAGCATCCCGGGACGACCCAGGTGGGCCCGAGGCCTGGAGCACAGAGCAGAAGGTGCAGGAAATGTTCTCGTGCCCAGCTTGACCCATGACCACCGAAGCACTCCGGGCTTCCTTTATTTGAAGACATCCTGGCCATTCTAAAAAGCGAAAGTGGGGGGCTGGAGCGATAGCACAACGGGGAGGGTGTTTGCCTTGCATGCGACCGACCCCGGGTTCGATTCCCAGCATCCCATATGGTCCCCTGAGCACCGCCGGGGATAATTCCTGAGTGCAGAGCCAGGAGTAACCCCTGTGCAGAGCCAGGTGTGACCCAAAAAGCAAAAAAAAAAATTTAAAAAAATAAAAATAAAAACCGAAAGTGACCATTTTAAATAGGACTCCAACAGAAGTGCTCAAAGAGTACCAAGCCTGAACCTCCAGGAGAGGCAGTGGAGTGAAGCCCAAAAGCAAACGGTATTTGACGGCTGGCAGTGGAAACGGCATGGAAGAAACAAGTCTGTGCCCCTGCCTGGGGGATGCAAGCCCTGTCCTGGGTCACAGGTCACCTCTCGGGTCCCCCTGAGGAATTGGGAATAGCCCCTGGGTGCAACCAAGCGTGACCCCAAACCAGAAGACAGAAGCAAACAAACAGCCTTCACGGACATCTCGTGTTTTGTTCTGTTGGGGCCACACCAGGCAGCGCCGGGGGACTGACCAGTAGGGGTGCCGAGGACAGAGCTGCGTGGGTCGGCAGCCGGCAAGCGCCCGCTGTGCTACCCCTCTGACCCAACGGGCCACTTTTATCTTGCCCTTTAAGAACCGTCTTCTCCTGCGTTGTTTCTGGTGCACACACAGACAACAGCACCGTCGATGCCTTGCGTAGCCCCCTCTCTCTCTCCTCTGGAGGCCGCACGGTCCTGGCAGTTTCAAAGCCAGGACATTCCGGTCCCAGTGGCCAGGCTGTGAAATGGCGTGAAACACAATAACAAACACAGTAACAAACAGGGCACGCGAAACCCACGACTTTTCTATTTGAAAGCTCTGGGCCGGCAGCCTGTGCCCCGAGTGGGGAACCCCAGGGGTTGGTCCAGCCCGGTGGGTGCCGGAGGAGAGGACCGGGATGTCCCCTCGCCCGTCTGCGCCCCACGCATCCAGCATGAAGCCGCAGACCCGCCTCACGTTGGGGGTGGGGGCACTTTGCTGTCAGAACATCCCCTTCCCACGGGGGGCCCCAAGCACCCCCAGGAGCCCCTCGTTCCCCTCGCTCCACCCAGATGGCTGCACCGCGTGGATGCCGGTTGTTCAGAGACGGGCGTGGGGTGCGCCAGGGGAAACGGTGCGTCCGCAGCCTCTGTCTGTGCAGACTGTGAAGGGGACACCGCTGGCCTCTGGTCCGAGAAAGGGTCTAAGAATGAGGCACCACTGCCGAGTGCTAGCGGGTCCCGGGTCCTCTCGGTGACCCGGCGGCTCAGGGGCAGTGTAGGAAATACTTGAGACCCCAACAGGATGCGAGGGGGGAGTCGAACCAGAGACAGAAAGCTACGTCCAGGACACAGGGTGTCCATGAAGTCCACTGCTCTATTCCTCCCTCTGGAACCACCGTCGCCCAGCCTTGTCACCGCCAACAGAACCAGGGTCACGGCGTGGCACAGAACACCCCAAAAGCTCACCGGCCGAGACCAAGTGAGCATACGAGAGAGCACTCCCGTTCTATAGGGTGAGGGCGGAACTGTTGCCATGACGGGCTGCAGCCGACATGAAGCCTCAACCAGGCCTCGGTTTCTGTTTCCCCGAAGCGGGACTTGCAGTTCCTGGTAAACTCCCAGTTGAATAATTTTCAACCATTATTTAACTATTATTATTTTAACTATTATTTAACTATTTATTTAACTATTATTTATTTAACTATCATTTAACTAGTTAACTATTATTATTTAACTATTATTATTATTATTAACTATTATTATTATTCAACTATTATTTAAATAATTTTCAACTATTATAAAATAAGGAATTGGGCAGTTGGGTCTGGCTCGTCATGAGAGGTCACTGTCCCCTCCTTAGAAACTGTCACTAACCATTGTCTAACTGCTGAGCACTGTTGTAAAATAGACCAGTGTATAAATTGCCTCTTAACTCTGAGCCCTATAGAAACCGCTTGTGACTTGGAGTCGGGGTCCTGGCCAAGACTCCACTGCGTTGGATGAGACTTGAACCCCAGCTCGAGCTAGTGATGGCTAAAGCTAGTAATAAAGTCCATTTTTTTTTTTGCATTATCAGGTGTTACCGACTGGATTCCATGGGACATCAAAAGATCACATGGCTGCCCACCTACGAGACGGTCAGACTTCATTGTCAAAACCCTGAACAAAGGGGCTGGAATGATAGCACAGCGGGTAGGGCGTTTGCCTTGCACGCGGCCGACCCGGGTTCAAATCCCAGCATCCCATATGGTCCCCTGAGCACCGCCAGGGGTGATTCCTGAGTGCATGAGCCAGGAGTGACCCCTGAGCATCGCCGGGTGTGACCCAAAAAGCAAAAAAAAAAAAAAAAAAAAAAAAAAAAAAACCCTGAACAAATGGTTTGAGGCTCTTCATGTTCCTGGAGCGAGCAGATGCCATCGGACTACACTAGTACGCGACAGGGACAAATGGAGATGTTACTGGCGCCCGCATGAGCAAACTGAAGATCAACGGGATCACAAGTAATACAAGTGAAGTAATACATGAGTGAAACCGGGTCTCTCCGCCATTGGGGATCTCAAACTCGGGCACAACAATCAACATTCTTCACTTGGAAGAAACATTCTTTCTAGAAGATTAAGAAGGCAATGGGGTGGCATTATGGCTCACATAGACCCTGTGAGCGATTCACTCACTGTACCAGCAGATCCTCGGAAACGAGCAAGCAGGAGCTCTTGAACTGGTTCTTCCAAAGACCCATATTCAAATCTAGTTCCCCAGAGAGGGCTTTGGAGCCCAGCAGGCATCTGGCTTCCGGCCCTCTGAGCGTCTGTCTTTAGGGGACCAGAAAGATTACAACTAAAATGCCCAACTTCAGACTAGCAAGGTAATGACTGTATCACTGCATCACTGTCATCATCATCGATTTGCTCGAGCGGGCATCAGTAACGTCTCCATCTCGAGACTTGTTGTTACTGTCTTTGGCTTGCCAGGCTCTACCATGTAGGGTAGCTTGCCAGGCTCTGCCGTACAGGCGAGATACTCTCCGTAGCTTGCTGGGCTCTCCGAGAGGGGCAGAGGAATCGAACCCTCGAACCCAAGTCGGCCTCGTGCAAGGCAAACAAACGCCCTACCCGCTGTGCTGTTGCTGCAATTTTAACATAATTCTGAGCAGAGACTGTATTTTGAACAGATCCCAGGGCATCTGCTGCCCGGTGCAGGAAGAGCTGGGCGGGTGGGAGAGAGGCTGCCCCCTGCCCAGATGTGAGGTCATTAAGACAGGATGCTGAGGCTGACAAATGACAGGGACCCACACAGGCCCCTGGAGAGCAGACCAGAGGGGCCACAAAGATAGAACCCAAATCCTCCACGTGGGTGGCGGGGGAAGGGGGTGTGCACACGGCAGGATCCCATCCACCTAGGATGCTGGGGCTTTCATTGCACTTTTTAAAGCAAGATTCTCCTTTGCCGCTCAGCAGCCCTTTCTGAGGGGACATGAAAGAAGCCCACCGTGCACAGGAGTGTTTTTACTGCAACATGTGAGGCGTGGCTCAAAGAGCAAAATGCCACTTTTTCCACAAATGAAATGAAGGATTATTATTAGGCTAAACCTCTGGGAGGCCGTTCACGGGCTGATTATAATCCAAGGGAAGTGTATGATTCATGGAATAAAATGGGCCACGGAGCAGCCGGGGAATTTCGGTGGCGCTGCTCCCCGCCCTCCCAGGACAGGCACGGTCGCTGGGGCCCCAATAACCTGGAGTCAAAAGCGCCCCGAAAAGCCCTGGGTTGGACATCGACCCGCTTAACCTTGAGCTCTGAAAAGCTGCTACCTTGAACGTCTCCCACGCATCCTTGGATCCGCCTTCTCCCGCGTACTCTGCCAGGCAGCCGTTATTGCAGTCCTTGAAAATAAAAGATAAAGAAGACAAGCCCTTAAGCAGCTTGTGGAGGACAGGGTGGAGGACAGGGTGGAGGACAGGGGTGCGGGGTCACCCGGGGCACGCACCCTGACCCTGCGCCCTCCGCAGCAGGGTGCTAACCGGAAGGAGGAGAGGGGACACGACTGTGATGGGCAACGCTCCGGACTCTGCCGGGCCTCCCCGAACCTCCCTGGCTCCGGGGGACCCTCCCGGGGCTCCCCCGGCCCTTCCAGGGTCTTGGGGACCCTCCCCGAGCCTCCCCAGCTCCTCCCGACTCTCCTCGGCTCCCCCTCTGTCTTCCCCGACCCTCCCTGACTCTCCCCAGCTATCCGGGACCAACCGTTCCCTGCTGCCCCGACCCTCCTCTTCTCCCACGCACCCCCACTCAATCCTCCCCGACCCCACCCACCCCATCCTCCCCAGCTCCCCGGCAGGGCCGAGCGCTCGCGCGGTCGCACTCCTGGTGGCCGGCTGGGGACACCGGGCGCTGGTCCTCCCTCCGCCCGAGCCACGAGCCCACCCCACGCGGGGGCTAACCCACGGCCGGGGAGACCCCAGGGGCGCGCCGAGCCTCGTGGCCCGGCCCCTCGGCGGCGCACAATAGCCGGCCGGGGCCAGGGGCCAAGGGCCAGGGCTGGGGACCGCCACTGACCATTTCCTCCGGCGCAGGGTCCCCCGCAGCCCGGCACCAGGTCACCAACGCGGACCGCGGCGCAGCCCCGTCATCTCAGCTCCGGGAAGGCCACAAAGGGAGCGGCTGGGGACGGTGCCCGCGACCAATCCTGTCTGGTTCTGAGCTCCGATCCAGCGGGCGGGTCGGGCCGGGGCAGGAGGGAGGAGAAGCATCCCGGGGTGCCGCGGCGCGCTAGGTGCGACGCGCCCCCAAGTGCTCCTCCCCTCCCCGCCCCGCCCCGCCGCCCCCCGCGGGGGTTCCCGGCTGCGTGTGCGCCCCGGGAGGGGCTGGGAGGACCCTGGATCTGCCGCGGGGTCCCGCCCGCCCGAGATCGCCTTACCTGGCGGCCGAGGGTCGCGGCGGCTCGGGCCCAGGACACTGACGGGCCGGGCCGAGCCCCCACGCGGCGCCCGCAGCCCCGCGCCAGCACCGCGCCCGCCCCGCGCAGCGCCGCCAGCATCCTCGGTCCCCCGCACCCGGGACTCCGGCCACCAGGCGCGGCTCTGTCCCCAGCACCGGAGCCCCGGCGACCAGGCGCGACTCTGTCCCCAGCACCCGCGGCCCCGGCGACCAGGCCTCCTCCAAGGCGCTCCCCTGCCCCGAGCTGGCCACTGCGCGCGCAACTGTGCCTGCGCGCTGCCCTGCAGGGACCCCCAAAGCAAACCCAAGGGAAAGAAAGAAAATCCGGGCGTTGCAGCCCTTCATGCCAACCCCACCCCCAGGATGGATGCGGGGCTCCCGGGGGTGCAGACACCAGGCTCAGCCCCAAGTGCCACGTCGGCCCAGGACTTGGGGGGTTGGTTTGTCTGTTTGGGGTGGGCACCCAGTGACGTTCCGGGCTTGCTCTCTGCCCTGAACTACCCCTGCAGGCCGCGAGCAAGCGCGGTGTTCAGGGCCGGGGACGCGCTGAGCAAGGCACTGGGTTCAGCAAGGCAAAAGGAAGCTGGTCATCAGGCTCTCTCCTGCCGCCTCCCGGCCCGTAGCCCACAATTACGAGCCTTTTAAGTTGACCCAAGTGGTGATTTGGACTGACCTGATCTAGGAAAGTGGAGAGGGCAGATTATTGGAGTGAGAGGGTGGTTAAAAGCAGCCCCGGCTCGTAAGACAACCCTGCAAGGCCGCAGCTATGATCTTCCCGTTCAGGATGTAGCTCTCACAGCCCCAGCCCGCGGGACACCTCTCGGGCTAGGGTGCGAGGGGGCGCAGCTGGGGACCCCTTCCAGCCCAGGAGACGAATCCCCATGATCTTTTTTTAAAAAATCTGAAATAATGTTGAAACATTGATCAAGTAAATTCCGGGGCTGCCTGCTGACGTAATCTGCCCAAAGTTGAAGAAGAAATCCAGGTAGGAAGACGGCTCAGAGGGCTGGAACACAGGCTTTGAGTCCATTCCTGGCATCTGGTGATCCACCAAACCCCCCGGAAAACAGCCCCGGAGCACCGCTGGGTGAGACCCCAAACTAATAAGAAACGCCAAGTCAGGAGTTACAGTTTCTTGGGGCCAGAGCAATAGTACAGCGGGTAGGACATTTGCCTTGCATGTGGCCGGCCCAGGTTCGATCCCTGGCATCCCATGTGGTTTCCTACGCACCGCTAGGAGTGATTCCTGAGCACAGAGCCAGGAGTAACCCCTGAGTATCGCCAGGTGAGGCCCATAAAGCAAGCCAGAAAAAGTTATAGTTTATTTGCTTCAGCAAGGTTGGTGTGCAGTTTCTGGGCCAGCTCTGGCCAAGAAAGAACTCAATCTACCAGGAAGGGGATTTCCCAAAGGCCACCCCCAGACCCGACACCTTTCCTCCCCATCAGAGCCAAACTTGATGAAAATGCCATCCGCACCTTGGGGTCTGCTCCCTCCCCTTCCCATAACTCAAATTTAACTTATTAACTTAAAAAAAAAATCCAATGCCAAGGAAAGAAGGGGGGGAAAAAGGAAGAACTCGGCAGATTTCTTCAGGTTAGAAATGTGAATCTGGTTAAGTGGTGTGAACTGCGCCAGGGCTGGGCTCTGATTCAGATGCCACCCCCACCCCACGCCCCCACTTGAGAGCTGGTTCCAATTTACCATGAGGATGGGTAGGCTGTGCCCCAAGGAGAAGAGAAAATTATGCTCAAGCAACCAAACATTTGTCTTTAAAAGGCTTCATGCAATTCCAGCCATCTGCGCTGAACAGGAAACCGTGTAAGTTGAAATCTAGCCCCCTTATCTCCAGGCTTTATCTCCAGGCGGGTCCCCTCTGGGTCGGGGACATACAAGCCAGCAGGGAACAGCTCCTGGGGGGAAGATCTTAGTGCTGGCCCCCTGGCCCTAGCTCACAGCTACTGTGGTCCCTTTGGTCTCTGCTGGTGGTCCGGAGGGAGGAGGGGCTGGAATGTCCCAAAGCTGGGTGTGGCCACAGGACCCTGCAAGGGAAGGTTTCTTCTCTTTTGGAGCTGACTGCAACTTACCTCCTCTGTGCTCAATTTTAATTTTTATTCCTCACCCTCAGGTTTCTGGCCAATGACCCCACCCAGACAACCTCCGTGTAAGTTGAGATCTAGCCCCGTTATCTCCAGGCGGGTCCCCTCTGGGACAGCTCCTCGTCGAGGGCTTGCCTACCCCCAAAGACATCAGAGATGTTTTAGACAGACTTTTGATTCTTACATAGGCCAGAAAGAGTGACGGGGTCAAGGTCACTCTCTGCTTGTCGCTGAGTGCAGCTTGATTCTCTCAGGACGCACCAGGGGTGATCCCTGAGTGCCAAGTGCGGCCCCCCCAACCAAAGAACATTTTAGAATTAAAAACGAGGTGCCAGGTGAGGCATTTCTGCCCCCCGCGGGCAGGACTCAAAGGGACAATGGGCAAGTACTCCCTGAGTAGCTGTAGAAATGGGAAGAACTCTGCCCAGTAGGTTTGGAAAGGCTTTTGGAAGAGGAGTCCTAGAGGGGGTAAATATCAAACATATCTGGCCTGCCGCTTTTCCAAAAACATTTAAAACACACACACACACACACACACACACACACACACACACACACACACACACACAACACAACCCTGGGAAATCTACCCTAAGCGAAGAAACAGAATGTACCCCGCCCCCAGTGGCACCCAGGGGTACTACACCTCCTGGATCACTCCAGCGCCCCCTACAGGTCAGTATTGCCAATTTAGGAAAGTCCCAGGGCACAAGCAATGAGGAAGGAAAGTGGGTTCCAGGCCGCAGGACCCCTCTAAGAAGGAAAGGAGCGCGGGGCCCAGAGAGGCTACCAGAGAAGGGAGGAGGATAGAGGCAGGCAGGGGGATGTCTATAACAGAGAACGAAATTTCCAGGGCACGGTCGGCCTGGAGACACAAAACACAGCGTGTGTTCTGGAGTGTCGTAAAGTCCCCGGGAAGGGGTGGACACTGGTTCCAGTGCAGGAGGGGCATGTGCAAAGGCCCGTAAGGAGAGGGGAGTGTGCAAAGGCTCACACACTCCCGAGGAGGGGCGTTCGTCAGCTGGGTTCCCCAGGAGGAGAGGCGTGCCCTCGTCGGGTTCTCTGTCTATGAGATGCCTCTAGGACCAGAATTGTTTTGCGCTTCATATGCAGACAGTTGTGGGCCTGGGGTGTAGCTGCGGGGAGGGCTAGCTCAAGTTCCTCTGGAAATACTACACAAGTTGCTACTGATGTCGGTGGGTCCCACGGGGGGCTCATGTGAAGCGGGGAGGAGAGAGACGGTCACTTTCTCCCCATCTGCCTCTGCCACCCGGGACCCAGGGTTACTGGGTTCTTGTCTGGCCTCACAGAAAGGAACTTCAGGAGTATTCAAACAGTGAAGTAAACAGATTTCATTTGGAGGTTTTGAGGGAGAGAGAGAGAGAGAGAGAGAGAGAGAGAGAGAGAGAGAGAGTAACATGCTCAAGAGAAAACCAAGGCTTCTCCAAGGGTGGAGAGAGCCCCTGCACACACCCCAGCATTAACAGAAAAGCATGAAAGTCCCCACCTCAAGAGGGCAGATGCAGGGGACACATGTGCTCGGCCACGTGGGCGCAGGCAGTACTTGGACTAAGGCAGCGCAGGTGGTCCCTGCCTTTGTTCAAGGTGGCCTTTGTAGGGTTGCGCCAACCTGCCCCTGGAGGGCCTTCTACTGAGGTCTTGCTAAGGAGGTTACCAAGGAGGCTGGGAGTGGTGGTAGTCTTCTTTGAAATTCCTTTCCCGGCCTTCAGTTTCTGCAGGAGCTTCTCTGGGTCTGGGGCTGGTGTCGGGGGAGGGTCTTATCAGGCCTTAGTTCCCGTTTCCTGCTAGGTTGGCCTTTGCAACTTCAGAGCAGTTACTTCCCAGGAAATTTACTGCCATCGGCTGGGGAGGGGCCTTCCCCATCTGCCCACTCTCATCTGCCCTCAAGCACCCCAAAGGCTGGAGGGCAGGACCCCCGGGGTGGAAATAGAACCTGAGACTTAAGAGATGAGACGAGGCTAAATCACTTGCCTGACAGTGAAAGAAGCCTCAGTTTCCCCTTGCCAGTAAGAGAGGAAGCCAGTTTCCTCTCTCCAGATGTTCCTTCTCTTCCCCCATCAACCTGACTCACATTATTCCACGCCCGGCTTCTATCCCAGCATCCAGGGGGTCGGGGGCTTCCCAGGAACCCAAGACTCCACCCTGTAGCCTGGGCTGACAGGGGAAATAAGATAACGGGCAATCCCGGAGTCCAGGCCTGAGGAAACTGAGATAATTAGCGATTAGGCCTGGAAGATTTCTTTCCCCTTGCCAGTGAGGTTGGAAGCCAGTTTCCCCTCACCCCTTCCCCCCACTGACCTGACACATTTCTTCCCCCAAGTCCTGGTCCAGTGGTCAGAGATTTCCAGGACCATAAAACTGTGTCCTGGGGCCTCGGCCGGCCGACAGGGAGACTAAGATACGGGCAAATGCCCAGAGAGATTAGAGCCAGCCAGACGATTTTCTGGCATCTTTGTCAACTCCTGTCAACCGATAAGGAAAGAAGGAACCCTTAAGCGGCACACACAAAACTCCCTTTAATTTAGTCTGATACGAAGTTCCTCCCCACTCCTCTCTCCTCCTCTACTTTCCAACTCTGCGTCTGAGCATCTTTATTACTCAATATTTTCATTCTTGAAAATACTGAAGAACCTGGAGATCTCAAGGAACCCGCCCGCCTCACCTGCATCACACCCCTGGCACTGCATAAGGTCCCCAGAGCCCCGCCAGGAGCGAGCACTGAGCACAGGGCCAGGAGTAAGCCCTGCGCACTGCTGGGTGTGACTCCAAAACAACAAAAGACTAACCAGTAAGGGCCAGTTTACCAGAGAAGGGTAAACCACCCCCCATCCCCCTGCAGGTAAGGAGGGCTCGGCTCAAAACTTCATCATCATCACCATCATCATCATCATCATCATCATCATCATCATCATCATCATCCTCATCATCATCATCCTGTTGATTGAGCAGTTTTCTTGAGTGGTCTCAGTAACATCTCCATCCATCCTAGCCCTGAGATTTTAGCAGCCTCTCTTTACTCGTCCTTCCCAACGGTGCTGCATTGGAGGCTCTTTCAGGGTCAGGGGAATGAGACCATCATTGTTACTGGTTTGGGCATATGAATACACCATGGGGAGCTCACCAGGCTCTCCCATGTGAGCAGGAAACTCTCGGTAGCTTGCCAGGTTCTCTGAGAGGGAGAACTATGCTATAAGATGTCGCACACAATCAAATGGATCTGTGATTGCAAATATACTAAAAAAAAAAATTTGAGT
Organism: Sorex araneus; assembly: GCF_027595985.1. NCBI lineage: Eukaryota > Metazoa > Chordata > Mammalia > Eulipotyphla > Soricidae > Sorex > Sorex araneus. The sequence goes on from NC_073311.1 coordinate 63,890,638, forward strand.
GGTATATTTTTATACCATGTTTGGCATATGAATTAAGTTAAAACAAAGAGAAATAAGACAGACCATCCTTTTCCAAGTTCATCTCAATGGAACATCTAGCAAAATACTACTGCATGCCAAAACCAATATATTGACATTCATGTATTCAAGATATAGGATAATTTTACTATCACAAAGATTCCTCATGTCCACTTTGGTTTGCCTTGAGCCTCACATGGCTGTGCTTGCTGAGAGGGGGCTCAGAGACCACCTGTGGGGGCAGGAATCAAGCCTGTGTGCAAGGCAAGGGCCTGACCTGCTATACTATCTCTCTAGCTCAAAACTTGGGGGACCAAAACTTCCTTCCAGCCATTGTTCCCCCCAACAATGCCCCAGCAAGACTCTTACCCCCAGACAAGCCCTGAGTGGAGGCAGTTTACAGAAAAGGCCATAAAACCAAAGCCCAGAGGCCAGGGGCTGCTGACATCACGGGCCTCCAACAGGGATGTGAAATTCCGCTTTCATTTTATGGGCTACTGCCTGGGGCAGGGAGGTAACAGCACCCGGCAAGGGGCCCTTCTGGGAGCCCTAAGACCCAGGAGCCCTTGGAAGAATGTGCAGAGTCCCCGCCCAGAAGCCCACCCACCCTCCTTGGAGATGCAAATAGTGAGCTCTTTGGAGAGGCAGAAAATATAGCACCTCACCCCCACCCCTAGCCCCTCCACAGAGAAGGGGGGACCTCTGGGAAAAAAAGAGAAACTCTTCAAAATAAGCACTGTCATCCCCTTGCTCATGGATATGCTCGAGCGGGCACCAGTCACGTCTCTCATTGAGAGACTTATTGTTACTGTTTTTGGCATATCCAATACGCATGGGTAGCTTGCCAGGCTCTGCCTCGCGGGGCTCTATCTCATGGTGATACCATTTTAAAAAAGAAAAAAGTCCTGTGGAGTTCATGCCCAATTCAACCAGCTTAATCAATGGCTGAGCAAATAGCAGTACTCCTACATTATTTAAAAAAAAAAAAAGGAGAAACTCCAAGAAAAACCAAAGGCTATGATAAGAACATGAAAAATGGCATCAAGGGTGTACAGCCAGGATGGTGAAGTTTTGTAACAGCAGAGAACCTCCGGAAATTTAGGAAAAACTAAACACACACACACACATACACACACACACACACACACACACATAATCCCCCCAAAGCCACAGATGCTGTCTCCCCTCCAGAGACCCCACCACCACCTACTCTCTCGAGCACAGAACTCTCTTTCCCTCATATTTCTCTAAGGAAAACTCTAACTTCACTATTCATCTCCTGAGAGTCTTTTCCGCAGGGCTAACGCCAGGCCAGAGGTCAGGACTGACCTTCCTAGTCCGGCAAAGGCTCCCTGAGCCCTGGGGGCGGGGGGGGGCTGGGGGGGGAGGGAGGAGGCAGGGGGCCAGGGACAGTGTTGCATTTACATGCCACATGCCACTAGGGAAGGGCTGACTGTGTCCCCTCCAGACCGGTCCTTACAGGCCTGGCGGGTGAACCAGGGACTGCTGATGCCCGCCCAGGCGGGGAGGTGCCCGTCACCAGCCACACCCCAGGTCCTGAGGGCTGGGGGCCCCCACCGCTGGCCGCAAGCCTGTGAGCCCCAGCCTGGGCACCTGGCACGTTGGCGAGGCCCCTGCCGCTTGGAGCCAGGCGGGCGCAGACCCTCGGGTCCTGGTCCTCTCGGGCTCATTTGAAAGCCAGGCGCTGGGCTCAGTGAAAGACTCTAATTAGGGGAAGGGGGAAGGAGGGAAAGGCCGCCAGAGAGGGGCTTCTAGAGCCGGGGTCCCGACCAAGGCAGAGCTTCTCCTCTCAGGCCTTTTAACAACGGTGGGTGGAACGTGGGCCGGAGGGCGGGGAGGGGAGAGGGTGCTGGGATGACTCCTTGGTGCCCAGACCTCGCACGGCCAGGTCCTGCGGGCAATCGGGCCATCAAGGCACCCTGTGACATTCCATACCTGTGACATTGCATACCTGTGACATTCCACACCTGTGACATTCCACACCTGTGTCATTCCATACCGGCCCTTCCCTTGCTTGGGCCCCGTCTCAGCCCGCTCTTCCTGCTGCCCTGCCGTGAAATAGTGGCGAGAGGCCTTGGTGACTGAGCCCCGCAGCCACGACAGCCAGCCTGACCTATGCGGATTTGGTTAATGATGAAAGTAAACGCTTATACACAAGGAATAGGAAACAAAATGGGAGTTTACAGCGAAGTGATTAGTACCAGACAGCTAATGCAGGGTTGACCCCACTTCACAGAGCCCCTCCAGGGGAGAGCTCCTGAGCACAGGGCCAGGAGTAAACCCAGCCCCCCAACATTCCCCTCGCACCACCGCCCCCGCCGAAGCGTCACCATCAGCTTCAGGTATCCCCCTAATTATGGCTTTTTCCTACAGCGCCCTTGGCCAGAGGCCCAGAGCACAGCCTGGCCGACCTAACTAGTCTTCCTGCGATCAGGAAATGTTTGTCATTCCCAGGCTCATCCCTGTCCCAGTCCTGGAACATGGATCAGACAAAATTTGTAGTAAGAAATAGAAGACTGGGGCCGGAGCGATAGCACAGCGGGTAGGGCATTTGCCTTGCACGCGGCCGACCCAGGTTCGATCCCCAGCATCCCATATGGTCCCCCAAGCACCGCCAGGAGTAATTCCTGAGTGCAAAGCCAGGAGTAACCCCTGAGCATCGCTGGGTGTCACCCAAAAAGCAAAAAAACAAAAAAATAAAAAATAATTAGAAATAGAAGACTATTCTCTGTCGTGCTTTGGGGTCCCCAGGCTTTTCCTTCTACCAATAGTCTTTATTCTGGCTTGCTGCCTTTACATTTTTTGTTCGCTTTGCTCGCAGAAATCAGTTTCAGCCAGGGGAGCCTTCTGCAAGGATGACCAGTTCCCAGGGCTGGGTCAGCATGCAGCTCTAGAAAAGCTCCCACCCGTGACCCTGCAGCCTGGATTCTAGCCACTGCGGGTCCCGGCCCGCCGGGGGAAGGGTGAAGAAGGTTGGACTCAAGCCTGAGACTTGGGCGTGACATGCTAGTTGCCGAGATCAGCAGCAGTTTTCCTGGGGGCTGGAGCGATAGTACAGTGGGTAGGGCATCTGCCTTGCATGCGGGCGACCCGGGTTTGATTCTTAGCATCCTATATAGTCCTCTTTGCACCATCAGGAGTAACCCCTGTGCATCGCCGGTGTGACCCAAAAAGCCAAAAATAAAAAATAAAAAGAAGTTTTCCTACGTGGCAAGCTGGCGGGATGGTGGAGGGGGTCCTCAGGTTGGACCCTTGTGGACCCCCAGGCCCCGCCAGGAGTCATCCTGATGACCGATGATCCACAGGGAAAGGCCCTCGGCAATGAAACTCGGGTCAACAAAGTCTCTGCAAAGGGAAGTTCTGAGGTTGATCTACCCCGTGGATACGGAAAACAAGATCTGAGCAGACCTGAGGAGACTGCACCCTCCCCATGAAGGAAATTCCTCCAGTACCCTCGGACCTCTCCCTTACTTGGATTGATTTTAGTGATTCAGTCCAGAGACTTCAGAACATTCCAGACCAAGACATCCCGAGAAGATACTCTATAAAAGCCGCCTTGAGCAAAGGAAGGGTTCGCATATGCTGCCCGAGCCCGTGTGCTGCTTGCACCCACGTGGCCAAACACATGCGGTGCCTGAGCACATGTGTCACCCTCTTGAGATGGGGACTTTCATGCTTTCCTGCCTGATGGGGGTGGTGGGGAGGGCTCTCTTCGTCCTCACGGAAGCCCAGGTTCTCTCTTGAGCACGTTACTCTGCACTCTCTCTCTCTCTCTCTCTCTCTCTCTCTCTCTCTCTCTCTCTCTCTCTCTCTCTCACTCTCACTTTCTCTCTCTCCTTCCTTTCAAAACCTCCAAATTAAAAAAACTGTGTAATTTCAGGGCTGGAGTGATAGCACAGTGGGTAGGGCGTTTGCCTTGCATGCCTTGCATGCAGCCGACCCGGGTTCGACTCCCAGCACCCCATATGGTCCCCCGAGCACTGCCAGGAGTGATTCCTGAGTGCAGAACCAGCAGTAACCCCTGTGCATCGCGAGGTGTGACCTCCCCCGCAAAAAAAAGACCCTGCAATTTCACTGCCCATCTGCTCCTGAAGTTCCTTTCTTTAAGGCGAGACAAGAGCCCGGTAAGCCTGGGTCCCGGGTGGCAGAGGCGGATCGAGAGAAAGTGACTGTCTTTCTCCTCCCGACTTCACAGGAGCCACCCGGGCCCCGCCCCCGCCCTGCCCCGACTCAAGCCCTGAGCACAGCACTAGGATTAAGTTTCCAGCCTCGCTGGGTGCAGCGAGCAGTTTTGAGGAGCGGGAGATAACACTGGGGGGTCAGAGTCACGTGGCCGGCCCAGGTCCAAGGTCCTGGACCAGACCCCGGGTGCAGACCCCAAGCCCTAGCACTGCCCAGGAACCCTGGGAGAATTCCCGACACCCCCACTCCCACCACTGAAAAGACATCTTTGCTGAGGGCTCAGCGGGGGCACATTTGCTCTGTGCACCCCTCAGCCAAAACCCACCCCCTGGGCCCTCTGGGCACTAGAGCAGGATGATGCTAAAACAGGACAACAGGGCCAGAGTGATAGTGTAGCAGGTAGGGCACCTGCCTTGCATGCAGCCGACCCGGGTTCAATCCCCGGCATCCCATAGGGTCCCCCAAGCACTGCCAGGAGTGACTCCTGAGTGCAGAGCCAGGAGTAACCCATGAGCATCACCAGGTGTGAGAAAGAAAGAAAGAAAGAAAGAAAGAAAGAAAGAAAGAAAGAAAGAAAGAAAGAAAGAAAGAAAGAAAGAAAGAAAGAAAGAAAGAAAGAAAGAAAGAAAGAAAGAAAGAAAACAGGACAACAGGAACACCGGTTTCCACTGAGATCTCTGCATTGTCCAGAATTGGGGTCATCAATCCCCAAGAGAGAACTTTCTTATACCTGCAAAATCGCTTTGGGGACCCCCGGGTCATGACCTCATCCGGCCACCACACTGGCCAACTGAGGTACCAGGGCCAACCAACAAAGCAAGCCAACTGGATATGCGCCCCCCAACACACACACACACACACACACACACACACACACACACACACACACACACACACACACAGAGAGAAAGTACCTGCTCTCAGGCTGGAGGGAGTGCCATGGGATGAGGGGCACGGGAAGCCCCGAGATCCATCCCCCCCAGGGCCCGCCGCCCCGGGACCCCAGCCCTGGAGCAGCCGAGCAGCGCGTGTGTTCAGACTGGAAGCCCAGACTGGCTGTCCAGGGTCAGCAGGAGTGGACCCCGGGCCCCCGGGCAACGCTTTCAGAGTCAGGCCGGGCCAGCCAGCCCAGCCCTCTCTCCAAGCCAGTGGGCAGCCGCGGCCAGAAGGAACTAAGCTGCTGGGGGAATCACCCCCTGTCCAGGACCCCGAGAACGGGGGCATCACCTGGGGGAAATCACCCCCTGCCCAGACCCCCGAGGTCGGGGGCATCACCTGAGGGAAATCACCCCCTGTCCAGACCCCCGAGGCCGGGGGCGTCACCTGAGGGAAATCACCCCCTGCCCAGACCCCCGAGGTCGGGGGCATCACCTGAGGGAAATCACCCCCTGCCCAGACCCCCGAGGCCGGGGGCATCACCTGAGGGAAATCACCCCCTGTCCAGACCCCCGAGGCCGGGGGCATCACCTGAGGGAAATCACCCCCTGTCCAGACCCCCGAGGCCGGGGGCATCACCTGAGGGAAATCACCCCCTGCCCAGACCCCCGAGGCCGGGGGCATCACCTGAGGGAAATCACCCCCTGTCCAGACCCCCGAGGCCGGGGGCATCACCTGAGGGAAATCACCCCCTGTCCAGACCCCCGAGGCCGGGGGCGTCACCTGAGGGAAATCACCCCCTGCCCAGACCCCCGAGGCCGGGGGCGTCACCTGAGGGAAATCACCCCCTGCCCAGACCCCCGAGGTCGGGGGCATCACCTGAGGGAAATCACCCCCTGCCCAGACCCCCGAGGCCGGGGGCATCACCTGAGGGAAATCACCCCCTGTCCAGACCCCCGAGGCCGGGGGCGTCACCTGAGGGAAATCACCCCCTGCCCAGACCCCCGAGGTCGGGGGCATCACCTGAGGGAAATCACCCCCTGTCCAGACCCCCGAGGCCGGGGGCATCACCTGAGGGAAATCACCCCCTGCCCAGACCCCCGAGGCCGGGGGCGTCACCTGGGTAAAGCTTCGCTTAGTTCAGGCAAGGAGGGTCGCGGGACTCGGGCAAGGGCCGTCCTGCTAGGACAGGCCGAGGGCACGACCTCACTGCGCCGTGTGACGGTGCTGCCGGCCGTCCATCACCCGCGGCCACCGCGGCGGAACAGGCAGCCTCTGCCCTCACGAACCGTCTGTCCTTCACGCGCTGCTGACACAGACAACGGTGGGCGGTGGCACAGGGCAAAGGGCCAGGCAGGGACACGGGGCCAGAGCAGAGAAGGAACCAGCCTGTCCCCTTGTCCGGGCCTGTCGAGGCCAGCTTGCCCCCTGGACAGCCAGCGTCTCATTCCTTGTGACTGGCCCTGCAGGACAGAGGTGGACGGTGCCACCCCCGCCCACACCTGATGTATTGCTCTGAATCACTACTTACGACCAGTGCTCTAGGGGCTGGTGGTCCCCAAGGGGGCCCTGGGGGTGCTGAGTATCAAGTGTCCAGGATCAGGGAAGGCTGGGGGCATTTAGGGACACGTTGAGTCCACAGGGAGACACACAAGCCCAGCGAAGGTCAAACAGTAGCTGGGGGAGGAGGGTGCGGGGGAGGGCAGCGCGGGTGGAGGCGGTGAGGGGCCCCCCAGAGGGAGTTCCCGGCATCGAGGGTCCGTGGAGGCAAGTGAGGATCAGGGAGGAAGGGTTCAGGAGGACGCACGTGAGAGGCCATGCATGCAGAAGGGGTGGGGGCTGGCAACGAACAGCATGGGGAGCCCCGGGGGGCTGGGGGAATCAGGAATCCACCGAGGAGAAGGGGTGCTAGGTGACCCCGATTTCCCTCACGGCAGCCAAGGGGGAGAATGAGGCATATGGGCGGGGCTTATGCAGGGGCAGGGGAAACAGGTCAAGGCCAGCCCCCCACCCTGAGAACAGCTGAGTGGTGTCCACTCCAGAGACGGGCAGGAGGGGACAGGCCCCAGGCCAGCGGACAGCAGGGCACGGAGCCCTCGAGGGCACTGTGGGCAGACGGGCCAAGGGGAAGGCCAGGGGGATGCATGGAACTGGTTACCCGGCTGTGGGGGAGATGCACCCTCGCCCCTTCCTGGGAGGGCTGGGCCCTGGCAAGGCGGTGTCTGCCCCCGCTATCCACGGCGTGTCCACTATTGATTCCCGCACTCAGCTGCCTAGAAACTGGGGGTCTCGGCCCCTGCCCTTTGCTCAGCTCTGCTCCTTTCCCAGCATTTATTTATTCATTTATTTATTTATTTATTTATTCATTCATTCATTTATTCATTTATTTTCTTTTTTTGGGTCACACCCAGTGATGCACAGGGTTTACTCCTGGCTCTGCACCACTCAGGAATCACTCCCGGCAGTGCTTGGAAGGCTGCGAGTCGAACCCGGGTCAGCCGCGTGCAAGGCAAACGCCCTCCCCACTGTGCTATGGCTCCAGCCCCTGCCCGGTATTTCTTGATAACGGCTCCAGAGTCCATCTGATGCCACGACATTTTTCTTCCGTTCAGTTCGGTTTTGAAGGGAACAACTGTGTGTTTCAGAAGCCAGACGATGGACACAGGAGCTGAGCCAGGAGGCTGAGGAGGCTGAGGAGCCGAGCAAGGAGGCTGAGGAGGCTGAGGAGGCTGAGGAGCTGAGTGAGGAGGCTGAGGAGGCTGAGGAGGTTGAGGAGGCTGAGGAGGCTGAGGAGCCTGAGGAGGCTGAGGAGGCTGAGGAGGTTGAGGAGGCTGAGGAGGCTGAGGAGGGCGAGGAGGCTGAGGAGGCTGAGGAGGGTGAGGAGGCTGAGGAGGCTGAGGAGGTGAGCAAGGCCTCACTCACTCCCATGGGGTCATTGTGAATCTTCCGGTAGATGAACAACGCTGCCATGAACACTAGGTTCCTACATCCTCTCGCCCGGGTATCGGGAGATGCAGGATACCTGTCATTAAGCTAGAGCTGAGGATGGCGTTGGACCCTGAGATCCCTCGCACGCCGTCTGGCTCAGCTCATGGGCTTTCTCCCGATGACTGCGGCTCCCTAACATGGGGTGATGGGCAGGTGGATGGGCCCCACAAATAATGTTCGAATTGGTCAGGAGGAGAGAAGGTCGCTGGTTGACCAGCAGGCCCAAAGCCCACGTGAGGACCTGCCTGACATTACTAATGGGGCTACGGCCCCTGACAGCCTGACACCACAAACTCTCTGTTCCTGCCATGACTCACGGAGTATCTGCTCCAGCCTTACTCAGAAGACAAAATGCCTGCTTACATCAGAGCACTGTGATGTTTTAGAAATTTGTTGTTGGGGCTGGAGCAATTGCACAGCCGGTAGGGCGTTTGCCTTGCACGCGGCCGACCCGGGTTCTATCTTCGGCATCCCATATGGTCCCCTGAGCACTGCCAGGAGTAATTCCTGAGTGCAAAGCCAGGAGTAACCCCTGAGCATCGCTGGGTGTGACCCAAAAAGCAAAAAAAAAAAAAAAAAAATTGTTGTTGGGGCTGGAGCGATTGCACAGCAGGTAGGGAGTTTGCCTTGCACGTGGCCAAACCGGGCTCGAGTCCCAGCATCCCATATAGTCCCCTGAGCACCGCCAGGTGTGACCAAAAAAGAAAAATAAATAAATAAATGTGTTGTTGTTATCCGAGGGACCTAATCCCGGGCCTCGGCGCACGAGGCAGGTCTTGTATCACTGGGCTGGGTACTGCAGCACTGCAGGCTTGCATGGTGCTATGTGACCTTCTCAAATGAGCACAGATTCTCTGGCAGAGTCCCAGCATGAACGACTGGTAGGCTTAAGCCACCAAGGACAGGAAAATAAGCAAACGGTCGAGAAACGTCTGAGCAGAGTCAGAACTGCCCGCAAGAGATTTTTAGATCTTGATTTGTAGGGGGATTTCAGTGGACTCGAATTGAAAGCTAGAAAAATAAACTCAGAACAACAGTCCTTCTTTGGCAGAAGTAAATGCCTAAGATGACCTAAGAGGTTGGTTTTTTTTTTTCCCTTGCAGATTCTGGTACTCAATGAACACTGGCGCTCACAGCCCCTTTTGTTGCACTTGTTTGCCTGTGTGTGCATTGATCAGATTGCTTAAACACAGCATTGTCCGAGACCACAAAAGAAAACATGTGCAACACTATTAGAATTACTTCACATTTCCAGACACATGACTTTGTTCGATATTTGCTATTTGCAGTCAGTTCCGCCGGCCGTGAAGAGATTATTTCCCATTCAGCCCGGTTCTGAAGGCGGGACAGAACCAGCCTGGCACGCACAGTGGGGGCTGGGGGATGAATTCTGTAGACATTAGTTCATTTGACAGATTTTGATGTCAACTTTCCCAAAACTCTTTTTTTGGGGGGAGAGGGGTCACACCTGGTGATGCACAGGGTTTACTCCTGGCTCATGCACTCAGGAGTTACTCCTGGCAGTGCTCGGGGAACCATATGGGATGCTGGGAATCGAACCTGGGTCAGCCACATGCAAGGCAAAGGCCCTCCCCGCTGTGCTATCACTCCGGCCCCTCCCAAAACGCTCTGCCATCCATTTTTGCTTCCGATCTATCTGCAACCTGGAGATGTGCAGGAGATCTGCTTCCAATCTGGTTGCAACCCAGAAAAAGACATTTCTGCAAGGGCACCGTCAATGGCCTTAGCTGAACGGGCACTGGAACTGTCGAGCCAACGGCCAGCACCGTGGCCAGCAGGGTTCCTGCTCACGGAGAACATTGGGGGCATTTGGACAGTCAGCAACACCGCTGACCGCACAGCTGTGAGAGACCCAAGCAGCCAGGCCGCTGCAGCTCTCAGAGAAGGGAGCACCAAGGAGAGGAAGGCAGAGGATGTCTAAGGTAACGGGGCGCGGGGGAAGCAGGCGGTGACGGTGGCGAGAGGGGAGGTGGGTGTCCACACTGCCGCTCCCGCCCGATAGATGGGACCATCAGCTCCAGGGGCCCAACGAGCACGTGGCCTGCTTCCCCAAGGGGGCACCTGCAGAGCGGCCACGCCCAAGGGGACTGGGGCGAGGGGCAGCCTGCCCCCCCTCTGTCTGCACAAGGAGGGTCCACTCAGAGGCCCCGAGGCCCCTAGGCAACAGCCGAGCCGCCATTCGAGAAGGTTTCTAGACCTTTCTCCAAGGGGCCTGGGAGCCTCCCGACCGTCCCTCCTTCCCCGCCTGGAGCTGATGCTTAGCAAAGTCCAGGGGACAGTACAGCGGGTCGGGGGTTTGCCTTGCACGTGGCCGTCACGGGTTCGATCCCCAGCACCCCAGTTGGTCACCCAAACCCCACCAGGAGTGACTCCTGAGCACAGAGCCAAGAGTGAGTCCTGAGAATGGCCAGGTGTGTCCCCCCCAAAAGAAAACCCTCAAAGAATGAAAAGTCCAGACAAAGCCTGAAAGTACGAAAACCATTTGCAGCCACACAGCTGCTGGGACAAACCCTCATCTCTGTGACCATGTGTAGGGAGCCATTTTACAAGCCCGGCTCTTATCCTCTAGTCAAGCGGAGGCTTACTTGGGATTCCTGTAACAAGGTCACCACTGCTGACCTTACTGATCTTATCAGTTCGCCATTCCTCTCTCACTAGCCAACGCCCATGCCTGATCTGCATTTTACTATTGTTCCTATGGGGGTCCAAGCATGCATACTGCCCCCTCCCACCAAGAGGTGTAAGTATTGTAACTGCTGTGAATAAACTCTCTCTCCTCCTCCTTCTGGCTCTGTGTCTCTTCATTCGGTTGTGTCCCCTCCTTAGCCCCACGAAGGGTCCTCCCTGCGGGACAGGATGATGCCCGCAGGGGGGACCCCACAACCATGAACTGTTTCCTACTTTTCCTTCACAACAGTTTGATTGATCGACTGGTTATTGGGGGGTTAGGCTATTCCCAGGGAGCCCGGGGGTCACTCCTAGTGGTGCCGGGCACCATATGCAATGCCAGGGGTTAGCGGGGTCAGCCACTCGCAAGAAGCACTTTAACCCCTGGACTATCTCCCCAGCCAGTTTCAAACTTTTACATTCTTTTTTTAATTAAAAGAAAAACTACGAAGGTGGGATTCACGCAGCTGTGTGTTTGTGGGCACAATGTCACCCCATGCCACCTGGCACCGAAAGTGCCAACATCCCTCCCGCACTCCCAGGACACCCTCCCTCCAGTCCACACCGTCTTCCTAGGGTGGAGCCGGGTTCGGTCAGATCAGGAGCCCGTGAGACAGCAAGGGCAGGAGAGAGCCCTGCCAGGCATGGTGAGTGCCCGCCCTGGGCTTCCTCCGCAGGACTGACCTCAGTGTCCATTGCAGACACCACTGCGGACACTCGCTGGTGGACCGGGGGCCAAAATTCATCGGGCTGCCCCCCTGCTGCCCCCCTTTCTCCTTTTTGCATACAGGAGTTGCCAGAAGTGCTCAACTGGCCTCTGTGAGGCTCGCCCCAGGGCAACCGCCAGAGTCTAGACGGCACCCACCCCCCCCCAGCTGCTGTCCGGCCCCTCGCACCCACACTGGTACCCTCTCCCCTCCCCTCAAACCCTCTGCCCTCCCTCTGGCCTACAGTCTCCATCCTCGCTCAGGGCACCACAGCACCCATCACCGCGTCCACACACAACCGTCCGAGCAAGGAATACACACGTGAAACCCAAAGAGGCTCATTCTCGGAGCCCAGAAGAGACAGGTCAGCAGGGAAGGCGCTGGCTGGCCTTGCGGGTGCTTGGCCCAGGTTCTATCCCCAGCATCCCACATGGTCCCTGGAGCACCACCAAGAATGAATCCCGAGCACAGAGCGGGGAGTAAGCCCAGAGCAGCGCCGGGTGTGCAGTCACAACACACACACACACACACTGCTCATTTTCCTATACAGTTGGCTGTACACATCAGATCTCTTAAACCATAAACTCCCAGGGGCCAGAGAGACGGGACAGTAGGTAGGGCACTTGCCTTCCACGCAGCCAACTCAGGTTTGATCCCAGGCACCCCATAGGGTCCCCCCTCCCCCCACCCCCTCCCACCCCCCAGAAGGGATCCCTTAGCCCAGAGCAAGGATCTGTAACCCTGAGCATCGCCAGGTGTGGACCCTTTAATTTAGGGGACGAGGGAGGCATGGGGTAAAAGCTGTTTGCTGCACGCAGTCAGCCCAGGTTGGACGCCCCAGTCAGCAGGTTTCCAGGGCACAGAGGGGCTCCAACAAGGCGCGGCTCCAACCCTGCTCCTCCACCCTCTAAAAAGGAAATAAAACAAACCCCCCAACCAGAGCTGTCTGCAAAACTGACCGAGGTGCTCTCACCACGTGCGCATCTTAACATTTTTTTAAGGACGTCAATACAAAGGTGCAGAGATTTTTAGTATATGGGGAAGAAACTTAAAGGCACTTGCTACTTCTCTCGTTGGAGGGGTTGGTTGTTTCTTTCCTCCTCTTAGTAAAACGGCAGAAAATAGAAATGAAAGCATTTGAAGATGCCCTCCCGCTTCCTGCCGGCACTATGCGGTGGAGGGGGTGGGGGGGCACGGGAGGGGGGGACTGCAGGGTTTCCCGGCCAGGCGCGGGCGCGCGGGGCAGCGAGGCAGTCCACTCTGACTGCACGTGGGAGCGCGGACGCCCGGGCTGGCGGGGGGCCTCGCCTCTCCTGCCCACTCCGCCACCGGCCACCACCGCGGACTTTCCGGCCGAAATCAGGCATGCGCGAGCCAAATGCAGACTCATTCTGCAAGAAAGAGGCTGCGCGGGGGGTTGTTTTTTTGGGTCCCCCCCTCCCTCTCCCCCTCACCCCGTCCATTTGCATGACCTCTTTTTTGGTTCAAAACGCAGTGTTCGCACTCAGTTCCTGCTTAAGCTCGGTGGGGAGTTTTGTGGTGGGGAAAGGCGCAAAAGAAGAAAGCAACTTGCTTCCCCTTACAGGCAGCTCCGGGGGTTTGGAGAAGGGTCGCCCGTGCGCTTAACGACCGCGACCTCCAGGGCGCTGCAACCTCTCCAGCAAAACCCGCTCCGGGGCCCCCGGGGTCGGAGACACCCGGGACGGTCCTCCTGCTCCTCTTCCTCCTCCTCCTCTTCTTCCTCCTCTTTCTCCTGCTCCCCATCCTCCTCCCCGCCAGGCTCCCCTGGCGTGCACCCCGCGGGCGCCCCCGGAGCCGCGTCGGGGGGCCGCCCCGCCCCCACCCCGCGCCCCCCGGAGCCCCCCAGCCCGGCGTATCTTGGCCAGGGACCGGCTCCCCGGCTCCGCTGCAACTTCAGGCGGGCAGCGGGCCGCGCCGCCGTCCCCGCCCGGAGCCCAGCGGCCCCGGGTGACAGGGTGACAGCCCCGGCGCGGGGCGACCACCCAGAACGCGCGGCGCCGGGGGCGAAGAGGGCGGCCCGGGGGTCCCGCCTGCGCGCCCCGGCACCCCCCCGCCCCCAGCCGTTACCTTCATGGTGGGGCGCAGCGGGGCGAGCGGCCGCACGTGGGGCGCGGGGCTGCGGACTGGCGCGGGGGGCGGATGACATCAGCAGGAGGAGTCCGGCCCGCGCCCACAGCGCCCGCCGCTGCGCAGCCGCCCGCGCCCCGCGCCCAAGGCGGCTCGTGCGTGGGCGCGCGTGTCCCTGTGCGTGCGTCTCCGTGTGCACGCGTGTCCGTGTGTGTGCGTCTCCGTGTGTGCGTCTCCGTGTGCGCGCGTGTCCGTGTGTGTGCGTCTCCGTGTGCACGCGTGTCCGTGTGTGTGCGTCTCCGTGTGCGCGCGTGTTCGTGTGTGTGCGTCTCCGTGTGCGCGCGTGTCCGTGTGTGTGTTTGCGTGTGCACGCGTGTCCGTGTGTGCCTCTCCGTGTGCGCGCGTGTCCGTGTGTGCTTGCAGCCGTGCGCCTGAGTAGCCGTGTGTGCGCATGCATCTGTGTGCATGTGTGTGTGCATATATGTGCGTGCATGCGTGTGTGCGTGTGCAGCTGTGCATGCGTGTGTGCTGTAGTAGCTCTGTGTGTGCACATGTACACATGTGTGCGTGCAGCCCTGTGTGTGTGCGTGCAGCCATGTGTACTGCTCTGTGTACTGTTGTGTGTGTGTGTGTGTGTGTGTGTGTGCGCGCGCGCGCGCGCGCACTGCACCTGCAGGTTTATGTGTGGGAAAGAGATCAAAGTTGCCCCACTCGGGACTGGATCACAGTAGATAGTACAGCGGGTAGGGCATCTGCCTGGCACACCACCCGTCAGGTCAATCCTGGCATTTCGTAGGGTCCAGTGAGCACTGCCAGGAGTCACCTCTGAGCATCGCTGGGTGTAGCCAAAACCAAACACAAACAAAGAGTGCCCCCCAGCCCCCGATCCCTGGCCACCCATCCACCTCGCTTCCCACCACCCAGAGGAACTTGCCCCAAGTCCCCACTCCAGAGCCAACCATGGGAAGCATTTTCAAAAGCAGAAAATTATGAAACCTCAGTTTGCCCACTTCCCTGTCACTCTTCTCCAGACCCGTGGTCCACCTCAGACTTCTCCCCCTTCCCGGGCCTCTGCCCAGACCCCTTCGCGTCTGTGGGACTGGACTCTAGGTTCAGTCTCTGCCCCAGCCCCTAGGAAGAACCTCTGGGCTCACTCGCTCCAGCCCTCTGCCCGGGGGCTGACTCGGGGCTAGTGGCTGTCGCAGAGTCTTGGCCGGAAGCCCTGCTGGCTCCTGGACCTGCCCCAGGCCTTTCTCGCCTGAGCACTCTGTCCCTACCCTTTACTTGAGTCAGTTTTCTGAACCTCATTGATTTTTCATCTGGGCCCTGGTGCTGCTCATTCAGAGCGTGCCGTGTTGAAGACGGCGCTGGGCTCTCGTCCCACAGCCATGGTGTGATCTTGGGGTGCTCAAACCCTGGTGGGCGGGGGGGCGGGACCAAGCCCTTGGTCAGGCAGATCAACCGATGCTTAAATCACTCTCCTGGAAAATTTCTTGAAGTCTTGGTACATGCCAGGCACTAGATAAGAAGCTAGAAATAGAGCAGGAAATAAAACAAAAGTGTTCGTATGCTCACGGAGCATATTTTGGTGTGGGAAACAGAAAATAAACATTCAATCGGGCAGCAAAGTGTCCATCAGTGGATGACTGGGTAAATACAGTGTGGCACAGGGCCCAGAGCAATGAGTCAAAGAAGCAGAGCACATACCCTGTACGTGGGAACCCCAGATTCAAGCCCCATACCACACGGTCCTCTGAGCACTTCTGGGCGTGCTTCCCCACCCCTCCCCCCGATAAATTACAAGTAGATCCTTTAAAATTTGTTCAATAAGGACCTGGAGCGATAGCACAGCGGGTAGGGCGTTCGCCTTACACGCAGCCAACCCGGGTTTGATTCCCAGCACCCCATATGGTCTCCTGAGCACCGCCAGGAGTGATTCCTGAGTGCAGAGCCAGGAGTCAGCCCTGAGCGTTGCCGGGTGTGACCCAAAAAGCAAAAAAAAAAAAAAAAAAAAACATTTGTTCAATAAAATGAACTGCGGGCGTAGAGGAGGAATTTAAATTTCACCCACCCCGAGTGAGTTTTTCTCAGCTGGTCCAGGAGCAAATCAGCATGGTAGCACTGTCGCCCGGTTGCTCAACACCAGAAAACTCAGGAGGAGAAAAGCTTAAGATTTAGTGACATGATCGGAAGAATCGCAGCAGGCTGAAGCCAGTGAGGCAAGAGGAGGGAGTGGCCTGAAGGAAGGACAGGACGGGCAGGGACTTGGGGGAGGAACATGAGGCAGGACGTGGGGCAGGAGAGGGACTGGGAACTGTGTGCCGGAGAGAGGGTCACTCCCGTAGAGCATCGTCCCCCTGAACAAAACCCCCCAGGTCTGGGTGGTCTCCGGGGCCAAACAAGTGTATCGGAGTTTCGGCAGTGCGGCCTGCAGCCTGCGCCAGGTAGGAGGCATCACGCTAGAAAGAACCGGAGGTCGCCAGGCTCTCACTGCCGTCACTCCCAGTGCTCGCTGGTTGTGGATCACCCCGGGGCCACGGCCAGGGGCGTATTCTTTTTTTTTTTTTCTTTTTGGGTCACACCCGGCGATGCACAGGAGTTACTCCTGGCTCTGCACTCAGGAATTACTCCTGGCGGTGCTCAGGGGACCATACGGGATGCTGGGATTTGAACCCGGGTTGACCGCGTGCAAGGCAAACGCCCTCCCCGCTGTGCTATCGCTCCGGCCCCAGCCAGGGGCATATTCTTAACGACCCTGCTGTCTCTCAAGGGCCCGTTGCTCACATACTGGCTCCTGGGCCAGGAGTCGGGGTGCAGAGAGGGGAAGCTAACGTGGAACTCTAGTGTTGTGGTACACTCGGGGCTGTTGAGGCCAGCTTGCCGCCTGGGCACTGTCTCATCCTTTGCAACCTTCCCTGCTGGACAGCGGAGAAAGGTGCCCATCTGATTGGCTGTATTGTGGTAGGTGACCGTAAGCAGTTCTGACAAGGGCCCAGGGCCCCGGGCTCAGCTGCCAGCCTGCCTTGGAGGGAACTCTCCGTACATCGGTTATTTATGCCGGAAGTCTGAGTCCTGGGGCAGGGGGATAGCACAAAGTCTGGATTCTGGGGAGGGGCTGGAGGGCCCGCTTGCATGTGGGAGCCCTGGGTTTCGTTCCCGGCACCACATGGCTCCTGAGCACCATCAGAGCAACCCCTGGGAACTGAACTGAAAGTGGCCCTCAAGCAAGGCCTGGCCAAAAGGAAAAAAATAAAAAATCTGGGACCAGAGTGATAGCACAGCAGTGATAGCCAGACAAGGGTGCTTGCCCTGCACATGGCTGATCTGGGTTCGACTACTGACACCCCCTGTGGTTCCCCGAGTCTGCCAGGAGTGATCTCTGAGCACAGAGCCAGGAGTAAGCCCTGAGCACTGCTGAGGGTGGCCCCAAACAAATGAATGACCCTTCACTGTGCAGTTTTGCTCATCTGAAGTGTCCAGGATGGGCTGTGGGGACAGGTAGAAGCGGCCACCAACCCGGGCCAGGGGGCATGGGGAGTGGCTGCTAACGGCACGTGGCTCCTTTGGGGACCTGATTAGGAAGTGCTAAAATTGCACTGTGCATGTCAGAAAGCCTGGGTTTGATCTCTGGCACTAAAAAGAAAATAATAATAATAATAATAATAATATCAGTGGCAATGTTCGCATAACTCTGCGAATACACTGTAAACCACCGATCCAATCCTTCTTCCATGGGGTGGTGCGAGCTGTGTGCGTTCTCCTCAGGAAAGATGCTTTTGAAACTGAGGCAGCCGGAGCTGGGGAGGGAGCACTGGAGGCTCTTGCCTCGCAGGCAGCTGTTCATGACTCCACCTTCAGCACCGTCTCTAGTCCCTAAACAGCGCCCGCCAGGAGTGACCCCAAGCACTATGGCCTATGGCCCAAACCCACTCACCCCAACACCCCCTCCCCGAAAAAAAAATAAAAGAACATGATGGCCGCTTAGTACCCGTATTGCAAACCATAACACCCAAAAGGAGAGAGAAAAAAGGCTGTGCCGGCCACAGAGGCAGGGGGAGAGTGGGGGGTGGGAGGGATACTGGGAACACTGGTGGTGGAGAGTGGGCACTGTGGAGGGATGGGTAGTCGATCATTGTATGAATGAAACATAATCATGGACGTTTGTAAATCTGTAACTGTATTTTATGGTGATTCATTAAAAAAAAAAATTTTTTTAAACCGAAAAACCAAAATTAACCAAGTAACCCTGGGTAAAATATATGGAGAAATCCTGCAGGAGAGAGAGCTGGGATGGCCGACATGAGCGTACCGAGTCGATTCTGTGACCTCCTGGGGCACCCACCGCTGCCCACCCTCCCCCCCCCAGAAGTGCTCTTTCCACAGTGCCCACAGAGGAAGGGAAGTGCCGTACGGACCCAGCTTGAACGAAAACTGAAATTAAAAGAATGAAAAACTGGGGGGTTGCCCTCCACAGACGTTCCAGAACAATCTGGCCGGCTCTGCCCCCCGCAACTCTCCCCCTCGGCTCCCGTGACGAGGCCCCAACAATTCCTCTTCCCGATGAGAAGCCACCGGAGAGGCCCAGGGGGCTAAAGGCAGTTGGTTTCTGCAAGCCCGAGGCAGTTCACACCTTTACCCCAAGACCTTTACCTTTGTTGAAGAAAGCCGTGACCTCAAGTCCCCAGAGACACACGCTCCAGACAGCCCAGCCTCTCACGCTGCTGCCACACCAGCGAGGGACGGAGGCCAGCAGGCAGACAGCCCCGAAGCACGTCAGCCCCAGGTGATGCCGTCTTCATCCTGAGTGACAGATTTGGCAACTGCTTGCACCATCTCAGAACGTTTCCTCCAGGAAAGGGGACGCAGGCGGTGGCTACGTTCTTGACACGTGGGTAAGAGACTCCACCGCAGGCAGTAAAGTTTTCCCTCGGACTTCTTCAAAACTTCACTCTCTGCACTCAGAGGAGAAAAAAGGTGTTATTCTTCTATCTCTTAGTTCCCAAAATGGAAAAAAAAAAAAGCTACGAAATTCTGCTTCTTTTTCCACATTTTCCATAATGCTTGCACCATATACACATACACAACCCCTCATTTTTTTTTCTTTTTGGGTCACACCCAGCAATGCACAGGGGTCACTCCTGGCTCATGCACTCAGGAATCACCCCTGGCGGTGCTCAGGGGACCATATGGGATGCTGGGATTTGAACCCGGGTCGGCCGTGTGCAAGGCAAACGCCCTACCCGCTGTGCTATCACTCCAGCCCCAACAACCCCTCATTTTCAATGCTCATCACTGTAGCACTGTCGCACTGTCATCCTGTTACTCATCAATTTGCTCAAGTGGGCACCAGTAACATCTCCATTGTGAGACTTGTTGCTACTGTTTTTGACATATCGAATATGCCTCGGGGAACTTGCCAGCCTCTCCGAGAGGGATGGAGGAATTGAACCCGGGCCAGCCGTGTGCAAAGCAAATGCCCTACCCGCTGTGCTATGGCTCCAGCCCTTCAATACTCATTTTTAAAAAATGCTCTATAGGAAATTTAAGAGTGTTTCTGGGCCTGTTTGAACTCTGTGAATTCCTTTGGAACCTAGGTCTTAACCCCCACATCTTTTTTTTTTAATTTATTCTTTTATTGAATCACCATATGGAAATTTACAAAGCTTTCAGGTTTAAGTCTCGGTTATACAATGCTCAAACATCCATCCCTTCACCAGTGCACATATTCCACCACCAAGGATCACAATATACCTCCCCCCACCCCCCACCTCCCCAGCCCCCCACCCCGCCTGTGTAACTGATAAATTTCTCTTTATTTTCACTTTACTTTGATTACATTCAATATTTCAACAAAAACCTCACTATTATTGTTTGGAGTTTCTCCCCCCTAAAGTCGGACCTGCTGAAAAGGAAGCATTTGATAATTTGTTTTCCATTGCTGAGAATAAAGAGATATGAGGTCGAGCAGCCACACTAGCACCCGCACGGTTTTGGATTTCTGTATTTTAGTAACTAAGTCCAGAGAAATATCTGCCAGAAATTGCATCATTGCAAGCTTGTACCTCTCAGCTACTTTATATTCCACAAATGAGTGCGATCTTTCTATGTCTGTCTCTTTCTTTCTGACTCATTTCACTCAACATGATACTTTCCATGTTGATCTACTTATATGCAAAGTTTATGACTTCCTGTTTTCTGATAGCTACGTAGTATTCCACTGTGTAGATGTACCAGAGTTTCTTTAACCAGTCATCTGTTTTGGGGCACTCTGGTTTTTTCCAGATTGTGGCTATTGTAAACAGTGCTGCAATGAACATAGAAATGCAGATGTCATTTCTACTATACCTTTTTGCCTCTCCAGGATATATTCCCAGGAGTGGTATTGCTGGGTCAAATGGAAGCTCAATTTCTAATTTTTTGAGAATCGTCCATATTGTTTTCCAAAAGGGCTGAACCAGTCGACATTCCCACCAGCAGTGAAGGAGGGTCCCTTTCTCCCCACATCCACGCCAACAGCGATTGCTTTTGTTTTTTGGGATGTGGGCCAGTCTCTGTGGTGTGAGGTGATATCTCATGGTTGTTTTGATCTGCATCTCCCTGATGATTAGTGATGTTGAACATTTTCTCATGTGCCTCTGAGCCATTCAGATTTCTTCTTTGGGGAAGTTTCTGTTCATCTCATCAGCCCATTTTTTGATGGGGTCGGCGGTTTTCTTCTTGTGGAGTTCAACCAGTGCCTTGTATATCCTTGATATCAACCCTTTATCGGATGGGTACTGCATAAATATCCTTTCCCATTCTGTAGATTGTCTTGTATTTTGGTCACTGTTTCTTTTGAGGTGCAGAAGCTTATTAGTTTGAGATAGTCCCATTTATTTATCTGTTTTCACCTGCTTGGCCAGTGGTAACCCCCTGCTGGAGACTCGCTCTGGAGCAGGCTGGGGAATTCCAGGTTGGACAGTCGCTGTGTGGGGGGTGGGGCGTGCATAGAGAAGAGTGTTGGCTGGGGACTTCCTGTTGGGGTAGAGGTGACAGTGACTCCCACACCCACCATCACTACAGTTCTCAGTCATCCTCGTCGGGCAAACGTGCCGTTGGAGGGGCTGGGAGGCGGGAGGGGAGTAGCAGTTTCACGTTGCGGACTTCTCTGCGTGACTCTAGCCCGCTCTGCCTGTCAGAGAGCAAAGGGACTCAGGCCTCCCGTGTAGCGGTCTCTCAGAAAATCAAAGGGGTGGCACAGGTGTCAGGAGAGCGAAGGTTTGTTGGTGACTTCCAAGCAGAGCTCAGCAGGGGCTGGAGCGATGGCACAGCGGGGAGGGCGTTTGCCTTGCACGCAGCTGACCCGGGTTTGATTCCCAGCATCCCGTATGGTCCCCCGAGCATCGCCAGGAGTAATTCCTGAGTGCACGAACGAGGAGTAACCCCTGAGCATCGCCGGGTGTGACCCAAAAAGCAAGCAGAGCTCAGAGGGGTAGGGGACATTCCCAGCAAAAACCAGCCAACCACAGGACCAGAGAGAGAGTCCAGTGCACTGAGCTCATGCCTCGTATGTGAGAGGCCCGTGTTCAGTCTGCAGCACTGCCTGGGCCCCCCCCAACCCTGGTGGGAGCAGCCCCTCGCACAGAGCCAGGAGCAGCCCTGGGCACTGCGGGATGCCACCCCCAAACAAACCAACAGCAGCTAAAATCAGCTAAGCAATAAAATTTTTTTTAAATTTTAAAAAGTAATGTGGAGTTCATGCCCATCTCAATCAGCTTAATCAATGGCTGAATAAACAGCAGCGCTCCTACATTAAAAATAAAATAAAATACAATAAAATCAGCTAAGCAGACAGTTGAATGCAAGAGGCCAGCGGCGGGGGCTGCTCGGGCCCAGCCCGCAGTCACTGAGGCAACTCCCCAGTTCTGGTCCAACCTTTCACAAAATGTCTCAGAAACTTAGACGGATTTTTTCCCCAAGGCCCAATGATCAGAAGAGGAGGCGTCTGTGGCATGCCAGGTGAGCAGGGAGTCAGCAGCCGCCCGCCCGGCACGGGATGCCACTCCCATCCAGCCCCTCAGTGCCCATCACCACAGAGAAAGTTCCAGAGACTCATTTTCCATGTGGAGCAAGTGCAGGAGCCACAAAGAATGTGCAACCTCAGAAAAACTAAAATATTGCAAACACATCTCCATCCTGACCAAGAACGGGATCCCATGGGTGTTGGGGGAGGAAGAACACTGGGGGCCAGGGGTGGACGCTGGGGTCTTGGGCACAGTTTTGCTCCACCCCCTGAGCTGTGTCTGGGCCCTTCGCAAGGGCGTTTGGTGTTTCTCATCCCAGAGCCCCTGATTTTCAGTGACGTCTGACTCTGACTCAGCCATGGGCCCTCTCCTTCTAGAAACGTCCCTCGAGGAGCCCTGGGCTCTGGCAGGTTCCTCTCGCGCCCGTGAAGACCCCAGCTCTTTCTGCTTACACCTGCCCCAGGTTGGCAAGGGTGTATTTGACCTTCTGGTTGATCTTGAGCCTCCTCTCAACACGCCCTGTTCCTGGGTCATCTGTTCCCAGGCCAAGAGTCCAAATCCAAACACACCTTCTTTCCCTGAGCACCACTGGGTGTGACCCAAAACAAAGCAAAACCACAACCCAACTCCCCAAGTCCAAGTACATGTTCTTCCCTTTCACTCATGCGTGTCCCACCATTGTCCTCTGTGCTGATGGACCTTTCTGTTCTCTGGCACCAGCGTTAATAGTGTTCGTGTCGTCATAGCCGGCCTTGAAAGCAGGAAGAATGAGGAGAACCTCCCAAGGTGGGGGCCGCCAAGCCCCTTCATTTACTCTGCGCAAGGCAAGGGCATCCCACCTGCTTTGAGAGGTCTCCGCCCTGGTTTAGTCTCTAGGCGTCCCTCTCCCTGGGGTACCGTAACTCCTGCTGGTAACCACTCCTTGCCTCTACCTGTTGGATAACTGCCTGTTGGTTAGTCCTTTCTCCGTGCCACAGGGAGCTTAGGTTTATTGAGTAACATCATCACAGTGCTCCTGAGACACTGGCATTCTTCCGTGGCTTCTTTTTGACCTTTCCTTTGTGCTTCCCCTGTCAGTGAATCACTTATATTCCCAAATCAGACCCCGTGACTTGTAAAGTCAGATTCTTCTGAGAACTCTGGATTTGTACAGGCAAGTGAAATATTGCTTTTCTCTTTCCTTTATGCACTTTGCCTTGCCTACTTTCGAGCAAGGTCCTTTTTGTACAGACACAGATCACGCTATGCTTTTGGAACTTGGGAGTTAATTGATTCCGAATAATATTTACTCCTGGACCTCTGTCATATTTTTTCCATATTTTTTCTGTCATATTAAGCCTCAGTTGCCCTTAGTTCCTAACACGCCCAAACAAGGGTCCTGATGAGTGATTTAGATGGACTCAGGGCAGGTCATAAGTTACCCAGGCATCGAAAAGGGACAGACCAAACACCATAAAACATATAACTTAAGAGCACAGTCATGAGACAAACTCTCTCATGATCCAGAGAGAAGTAACTGGATGGGGACCCTACTGGGGTTAGGAAAGACTAACCTGGCCTGAGGACTGTGGTCTGGAATATAAAGCAAGATGTCCCCAGGAAATTCACCCTTTAAACTTAATATATCTGTGGGAACCTATGACTGAGATCTCTAAGCCCACTTGGATTGGGACTGGACCTCCTCCCCCCAGATCCCCAGTTTTCCAGAAGCTGGGCAGTCACATCCACAAACGGCCCCTGGCACCATGTATTCTCATCAATGGCCAAGACCCAGATACTATAAACTAAAGTTCCCGGAAGAGAATGACACAGAATATCCTGGACATTATATTCTATCCATAACTATAGCACTGTAGCACTGTCGTCCCATTGTTCATTGATTTGGTGAGTGGGCACCAGTAACGTCTCCATTGTGATACTTGTTGTTACTGTTTTTGGCATATCAAATACATCAGGCTCTGCCATGTGGGCAGGATACTCTCAGTAGCTTGCTGGACTCTCTAAGAGGGATGGAGGAATCAGAGGAATTGAACCCAGGTCAGCCGTATGCAAGGCAAATGCCCTACCCACTGTGCTATTGCTCTAGCCCATAACAAGCAATACAAAACAAATCGTCTAGCATATTCTTTTCGGCAGGTTTGAGTGGTGATGAGACTGGTGTTGAAATATTGATGTAACCAAAGTAGAGAGAGAGTATGGGGGAAATTATCTGCCACACAAGCAGGGAAGGGTTGGTACAGGGGGGGGCGGGGAATTCTGGGGATTGTGGTGGTGGAAAGTGTGCACTGTAAAGGGATGGGTGTTTGATGATTATATGGCTCAAACGTGAAAGCTTTGTAGCTGTATCTCATGGTGAATCAAAAGAAAAGGGGGAAATAATAATGAAGGATGGTGTGCATGGGGTGGGGGTGGAGTGGGGGACACTGGGAACATTGGTGGAGGAGAATGGGCACCGTGGAAGGATGGGTAAACAATCACTGTGTGACTGAAATGCAAACACAAAAGTTCATAAGTCTGTAACTGTACCTCACAGTGATTCACTAATAATTTTTTTTATTTTGCTTTTTGGGTCACACCTGGCGATGCACAGGGGTTACTCCTGGCTCTGCACTCAGGAATTACTCCTGGCAGTGTTCAGGGGACTATATGGGATGCTGGGAATCGAACCTGGGTCGGCCACATGCAAGGCAAAAGCCCTACCTGCTGTGCTATCGCTCCAGCCCCTAATAAAAAAATTTTTTAAATTATTTTTTAAATTAAAAAATAAATAGGGGCTGGAGTGATAGCACAGTGGGTTGGGCCTTTGCCTTGCACATGGCCAACCCGGGTTCGAATCCCAGCATCCCATATGGTCCCCTGAGCACCGCCAGGGGTAATTCCTAAGTGAAGAGCCAGGAGTAACCCCTGTGCATCGCCGGGTGTGACCCAAAAACAAACAAACAAACAAAAAAAATTAATTAAAAAATAAATAAATAAAAATGCCATCACCAAGGTTACACCAGCAAATAATAATAATAATAATAATAGTAATAATAAAATAAAGTTAACATTCAGAATAGAATAAAAAAAGTAATGTGGAGTTCATGCCCAGTCCAGTTGGCTTAATCAATGGCTGAATAAATAGCGGTACTGTTACATTATTAAAAAAATAAAAATAAAAAATACACTTAATATATCTTTCACTGTGCCCATGCAAAATGACTAGAAATATTACTACATAAATTTAGGATGACTGTCTAAATGGATTTGGACTAAGGAAAGGAGAAATCTGCGCTCAGAGGGAATTCTGCCCTTGGCACGCCTCCCAGAGGCTGGGACTCTGCCGGGAAGAGCCTCCCCCAGGAAGGGCTTGACCTGCTGACGGTGCAGCCACAGCCATGTGGACCGAGACCCCCAGCCCCTCACGGTTTCTCTCTAACTAACACGGTGAGGCTGAAATAAATGGCAACTGATTACCCAGCCGGCCCCCGGCCCCTGTTCCCTCCTTCAATCCTCCGTCGCCGTCGGCCAGCAGGGAAGGGGGCACAGCTCTTGGACACCAAATGTATGCGTTGTGCACCCACAATTTGAACTCACATCTGGTATGCCTGGGAAGGAGAATCTTTTTTTTTTTTTTTTTTTTTTTTTTTTTTTTTTTTTTTGCTTTTTGGGTCACACCTGGCGATGCACAGGGGTTACTCCTGGCTATGCACTCAGGAATCACCCCTGGCCGTGCTCAGGGGACCATATGGGATGCTGGGATTTGAACCCGGGTCGGCCGCGTGCAAGGCAAACGCCCTACCCGCTGTGCTATCTCTCCAGCCCCTAAGGAGAATCTTTTTTTAATATTTATTTTATTATTATTATTATTATTATTTTGCTTTTTGGGTCACACCCAGCAATGCACAGGGGTTACTCCTGGCTTTTCACTCAGAAATTACTCCTGGCGGTGCTTGGGGGACCATATGGGATGCCGGGGATCGAACCCGGGTCGGCTGCGTGCAAGGCAAACGCCCTACCTGCTGTGCTATCGCTCCAGCCCTATTTTATTATTATTATTATTATTATTTTGCTTTTTGTTTGGTTTTTTTTTGGGGGGGTTGGGGGGGTCACTCCCGGCGATGCACAGGGGTTACTCCTGGCTTTTCACTCAGAAATTACTCCTGGCGGTGCTTGGGGGACCATATGGGATGCCGGGGATCGAACCCGGGTCGGCTGCGTGCAAGGCAAACGCCCTACCTGCTGTGCTATCGCTCCAGCCCTATTTTATTATCATTATTATTATTATTATTTTGCTTTTTGTTTGGTTTTTTTTTGGGGGGGTTGGGGGGGTCACTCCCGGCGATGCACAGGGGTTACTCCTGGCTCTGCACTCAGGAATTACTCCTGGCAGTGTTCAGGGGACTATATGGGATGCTGGGAATCGAACCTGGGTCGGCCGCGTGCAAGGCAAACGCCCTCCCCGCTGTGCTATTGCTCCAGCCCCTATTTTGCTTTTGGGGTCATATCCAGCGATGCTCTCTGCACTCAGGAATTACTCCTGGCAGTGTCTGAGGAGCCGTATGGGATGCTGGCATCGAACCCGGGTGGGCCGCATGCAGGGCAAACACCTTACCCGCTGTGCTATCCCTCGGCCCAAGGAACATCTAATAGGAACACCTTTTCATCTCTCTCTAGAACACCCATTTGTATTGGAGTGCCTCCCTGTTTTTCTTTTCACCCCCAGACTTGGGTTTGTACCAAGCCCCCAATATGTACCACCTCTGATCACTTACTTACGCATATCTGCTCCATTGATGTGACACCCACTAATTAAACCTCTCTGGGTCAACCTTCCTGAGAGGTTGGAAAGGCTCTCGGAGGGAGTGGCCGGAATGCGGGTCTCCCCTCTGGGCAAATTATCTCAGAGGTGCTTCTGAGTTAGCTGACTGAGGGCCTGGGGGGAAGTTTGTTCCTGGCTGTGTTGATGATCCTGATTATGCTAAATGTCATGTTCCCCCGGCAGCCAGTTGGCCTGTCACTTCTCTTCTGCGGTTCACTCAGCTTTCCTGTCCAGACCCACAACCTGTAGGAATGGGGGGACACGACACCCCCTCACTCACAGGTGATGTGTAGTGAAACGCTTCATCCCGAGCATACGGAGCTGTGTTCATAGCCTAAGTGTGTCAGGAAAGTGGCTGCAACCTTAAGCCCTGGCCACTATTGGGGTGGGGGCGTGTGTGGTTCTCGGCAGCTCAATGTTGCTTGTACCTCAGTCGCAACTCCTCTTTCCACATGAAGGCACGTGTAGACAGCCTTCTCTGTTTGCTCCAGGCACTCTCTCTTTCTTTGACCCCATGCAAAAAAGGGTATTTGGGTCGTGATTGTGCATTATGCACCTGCCTCAATTCTTTCCTCTCAGTGCTAGGTTCTTCCCGCAGTATCATGTTACTAAAGGCCTCATCGCATATATGACGGCCGGTGAGCCTGACCAGAGAATGAAGTGTCCCCCTGCTGAAGGGCTGTGACAGAAGTCGTGACAAGACTGCTCTGGGATTCCTGAGGATTCCATGGACCCCTGATTGCAGCTCTCCTGCTGGGTCACTGCTGGGACCACTTCCGCTGCTGTTGCAGGCCCGGCTCTACACGCCTCGATCCAGATGCAGGATGTGGTCAAAAGGTGGCAAAATGACTCTCACCACCCCTGGACAGTGCAGGCCGCATTCAACTGCGACATTGAGCAACTATTGGACATTTTATTATAAGCACAGTTCTGGGTTCAGGGACAGGTTGAAATTTCATTTTTTTTTTTTTTGCATTTGGCAAACAGAAAAGGGGGGAGATGGGGGATGACTTTGGTTTGTTCTTTCTTCCCTGACTCAGGGAGCTTCAGGAGCCTAAGCCTCAGGGAACTGAGGTTTATTAAGTAACATCCATCACAGTGCTCCTGAGGCACGCGCATTCCTCTGTGTTTATCTCTAACCTTTCCTCTGTGCTTTCCCTGCCTGTGAGTCACATATGTTCCCAGATCAGACCCTGTAGCCTGTATGTAGGTCAATTCTTTTCAGGCTCTGGATTTTGTAGATGTAAGTGAAATATTGCTGTTCTCTTTCCTTTATGCACTTGGCATTGTTTACTTCAGAGCAATGTCCTTTTTTGTATAGACACAGGAGGACAGTTTGTGCTATGCTTTTGGAACTTGGGAGTTAATTGAATCTGAATAATATTTACTCCTGGGCGTCTGTCATATTTATTCAACTTAAGCCTCAGTTGCCCTTAGTTCCCAACACCCCAAAAGGAGGGTCCTGATGAGAGACTTAGATAGACCCAGGGCAAGTTATAAATTACCTAGGCATGGAAAAGGGACAGGCCAACCACCATGAACTGTTGTAGCACTGTCGTCCCGTTGTTCATTGATTTGCTCGAGCGGGCACCAGTAACGTCTCCATTGTGAGAATTGTTGTTACTGTTTTTGGCATATCAAATACACCACAGGGAGCTTGCCAGGCTCTGCCGTGCAGGCAGAATACTCTTGGTAGCTTGCCGGGCTCTCCGAGAAGGACGGAGGAATCAAACCCGGGTTGGCTGCATGCATGGCAAACTCCCTAACCACCATAAAACATATAAATACTTAAGTCATGGGACAAACTCTGTCATAACCCAGAAAGAAGTAACTGGATGAGGGACCCTGCTGGGGTTAGGAAAGACTAACCTGGCCTGAGGATTGTAGTCTGGGATATATAGCAAGATGTCCCCAGGAAGAGTCACCCCTTAAACTTTATATATATCTCATTGTGTTCATACAAAATGACTAAAACTATAATTACATCTTTTTTAGTGTTGTCAATGTTTTATTTTTTTGTCAATGTTTTAGATGTTGGCAACCCTAATAGTTGCATGATGCATCTCAGTGTGTTTTATTTATTTTTTAAAATTTATTTATTTTTTAATTAGTGAATCACCTTGAGGGTACAGTTACAGATTTACACATTTTCGTGCTTGTGTTTCCCTCATACAATGTTCGAGAACCCATCCCTCCACCAGTGCCCATTCTCCACCAGTAATAAACCCAGTGTCCCTCCCACCCCCGAATCCCATCTCCCCCCACCCCACCCTGCCTCTGTGGCAGAGTATTCCCTTCTGTTCTCTCTCTCCAATTGGGTGCTATGGTTTGCAATAGGGGCATTGAGTGGCCATCGTGTTCAGTCTCCAGACTACTTTTAGCACGCATCACCCTTCCCTCGCATGGCCTCCAACCACATTTTACTTGGTGTTCCCTTCTCTATCTGAGCTGCCCTCTCCCCAGCATGTGAGGGCCAGCTTCCAAGCCATGGAGCCAACCTCCTGGTACTTATTTCTACTATTCTTGGGTGTTAGTCTCCTACTCTGTTATTTTATATTCCACAGATGAGCGCAGTCTTTCTATGTCTGTCCCTCTCTTTCTGACTCATTTCACTTAGCATACTTTCCATGTTGATCCACTTATATGCAAAGTTTATGACTTCATTTTTTTTCTAACAGCTGCATAGTATTCCATTGTATAGATGTACCAAAGTTTCTTTAACCAGTCATCTGTTCTAGGGCACTCGGGTTTTTTCCAGATTCTGGCTATTGTAAACAGTGCTGCGATGAACATATAAGTGCAGATGTCATTTCGACTATACTTTTTTGCTTCTCCAGGTTATATTCCCAGCAGTGGTATTGCTGGGTCAAATGAGAGCTCAATTTCTAATTTTTTGAGAATTGTCCATATTGTTTTCCAAAAGGGCTGAACCAGTCGGCATTCCCACCAGCAGTGTAGAAGGGTCCCTTTCTCCCCACATCCTCTCCAACAGCTGTTGCTTTTGTTCTTTTGAATGTGTGCCAGTCTCTGTGGTGTGAGGTGGTATCTCATGGTTGTTTTGATCTGCATCTCCCTGATGATTCGTGATGCAGAGCACTTTTTCATGTGCCTTTTGACCATTTGTATCTCTTCCTTGGGAAAGTTTCTGTTCATTATGACTAGAAATATTATTAAGTAAATTTAAGATAACTGCTAAAATGGATTTGGACTGGGGAAAGGAGACATCGCAGATGGAATTCCGCCCTTGGGTGGATCTCCTAGAGGATGATATTCTGCCCTGGAAGAGCTTCCCCTAAGGAAGGGCTTGACATCTGTTGCTTGTGCAACCACAGTGATGTGTATGGCCACCCCCAGCCCTTCACGATTTCCCTCTAACTAACGCGGTGAGGCTGGAATAAACGGCGACTGATTACCCACCAGTCCCCCGGCCCCTGTTCCCTCCTTCAGTCGCCCATCGCCGTCAGCCGGCCGGGAGTGGGGGGCAGCTCTTGGCCCCCAAATGCACAACTTTGAACTCACATCTACCCACCCAACTCTGGAAATGGCCTCCTAGACCTGGCTTCTGATTCTCCACGTCAAAAGAACGCAAGTCTCAGGCCTGCAGGGAGGGCCCTGGGGGTTCTCAGGCCTGCCTTGATGCTTAAGGCCGGGAGTTGGGCCCCTGAGCTTGCCCCCGGAGCCGAGCGGCATCCTGGCAGCTCTGTCCTCGGCAGTGCCTGAGCCCGATGATGCAGCCCGGCAGGTGGCACAGCGCCAGCGAAGGCGTGCAGACACACAGCCAACACGTGGGGCACAGAGCCGGGCTGGTGTGGGCGCCTGGTCTCCCCGCCACAGAAGGGAGGGAGAACCGGGAAGGGAATGTCCCTCTCACAGTGCTCCGAGGGCTCCAGGGGCAGCCCAGACGCTCGCCTCTGAGCACCTGCCTCCTCCCGTCATTGCTCGTCCACCAGCACCTCAGCCACCCTGTGGAGGCCCATCTACAGATGTGTAGCTTGGGGGATACGCCCGGCAGTGGTCAGGGGCTCCTCCGGACTTGGTGCCACGGGGTCACTCCTGGTGGGGTTGAGACCACACGGTGCCGGAGCTTCCTGAGTGCAAAGGAAGGGCTCCAGCCCCTTGAACTTTGTTCACTGGCCCTTTTTCTTTGTTTGGTTTTGCCTTTTTTGGGGGGTGGGCTCCACTGAGCAGTGCTCAGAGGCTATTCCTGGCTCTGTGCTCAGGAGGGACCCCTGGCGGTGCTCAGGGGGCCGTATGTGGTACTGGGATTTGAACCAGGGTCCGGAGGTGTGTTTAAGGCTTTGCCCATGGTACAGTCCTCCAGCCCCCCCTTTTCCACGACTGTTCTTAGACCAGGTCTCCAAGAGGTGGCACCGAGAGTGCCCAAGGTGGAAATCATTATGTCGAGGATGGCGATGACCTTGGGGTCAGCTTGTCAAACCCGGAGTCTCGGGGCTGGAGTGATAGCACAGTGGGCAGGGCATTTGCCTTGTACACAGCCAACCCAGGTTCAAATCCCAGCATCCCATAGGGTCCCCTGAGCACTGCCAGGGGTGATTCCTGAGTGCAGAGCCAGGAATAACCCCTGTGCATTGCCAGGTGTGACCCAAAAACAAACAAACAGACAAAAAAACCCGGAGTCTCCTCCTTGGTGGCACACACTCATTCTCCGTCTTCTGTGCCTTTCCTCTATTGGTTGACTAATTGTTTCCAACACCGAGCACAGTTTGTGGCGTTAGTTCCTGCTGCAGTGCTCAGCTCTGGGAGTTCCCAGCTGCTCCCGGCCTGGTGCCCACCCCAGGACACCCACAGCCCGGCAGAGGTTTATCTCATTACAATCGCCACATTAATTCAGAGACTTTTCAGCAAATGCACACACGTTCCCTTCCCTGTCTCATCTCTCTGCACAGACAGACCCATACACACTTAGCACCCGCCCTGCGCGATGAGGTCGGTCAATCCTCTTGCATTCTCTCTCCTCTACAGCACCCTTGGGCTCGTAACTCAAGCGACAACCAGCTTTAAACCCTACCTGTCATTCCCTCTCTGCCAACTCCCTCAATTATGATTTCATCATTTTTTCTCTGTCTTTGTTCTCCAACGTGTCTTCAGCCGAAGGCTTTGCTTCCAGCCCTCGTCTCTCAGCTGGTTCAAATCTCTGGGACATTTGAGCAACTGAACCTGTCTTAGCTTCGCCTTCCTCGCCTCTAAACAGGCCCGAGAAAGCCCGGCGCAAGGGTTGAAGAGTCAACAGAGGGGTTAAGGCATTTGCCTTGAACGTGGCCAGCTCACATACAGAGGAGTCATCCCTGAGCAAACAATAAAAACCAAACAACGGATCCAGCCCAGTAGGGGCTGGGGCTCTGGCTCAGGGGCAGGACATGCCTTGCACGTGGGACTCCGGATCCCATCCCTGAGCACTGTGTAACCCTACAAGGAAAAGGAGAGCAAGGGGCTGGAGCGATAGCACAGCGGGTAAGGTGTTTGCCTTGCACGCGGCCAACCCGAGTTCAAATCCCAGCATCCCATAGGGTCCCCCGAGAACCGCCGGGAGTAATTCCTGAGTGCATGAGCCAGGAGTGACCCCTGTGCATCGCCAGGTGTGACCCAAAAACCAAAAAAAAAAAAGAAAAAAGAAAAAGGAGAGCAAGACCTATGGTTCTCGCAAGAAAGGAAAGTTGATACTCTCCATTACTCTCCACTAGAGTCACGCTTAACACATTCATAAATGCTCAATAAATATGAACTACCCACGGTTGGCTTCAATTTCTTTCCATTTTATAATAATGGTCCGGCGATTTTTAAATAAATCATTATTAATTTACAGGGCTGCCCAACAAATCTCCGCTGCCCAGATGCTCTCTCCGGAGCAATCTGCCCGACTTAGCCACTGATCTCTGCCACCGTGACCGCAGGTCTGAGGATCCTGCTCAGAGCTCATCAGCCTTCACTCCTCCGGGCCCGCCCGATTCATTTCCGCTTTCCTGGCCCCCGTGTCCCGCTGTGTACCTCGGAGTGAGTCTCCGCTCTCAAGCCTGGCCCTGTCTTAGATCTCCCAGGCGCCTGGGCCACCTTCAGCTGGCCGCCATCAGAGTTCAGGTTCACTGCCATCCCATTGCTCATCGAGTTGTTCGAGCGGGCACCAGTAACGTCTCTCATTGTTACTGTTTTTGGCATATCCAATACGCACGGGTAGCTTGCCAGGCTCTGCCACGCGGGCTCGATACTCTCGGTAGCTTGCCAGGCTCTCCGAGAGGGGCGGAGGAATCGAACACGGGTCAGCCGCATGAAAGGCGAACGCCCAACCGCTGTGCTATCTCTCCAGCCCTTGTAACTCTTCTTTTTGTCATTGTTTTGTTGTTGTTGTTTGTTTGTGGGGCCACATCAACATTGCTCAGGGGCTACTCCCAGCTTATTGCTTGGGGGCCATTCCTGGTGCTGCTCAGGGCTACTGCACCTGGGACTCTAGAACCCCCCCACCCCCCACTTCCAGCCCTCACCCACTGGGTTACTGTCTCACCTCTCCCCTGCAGCCTCTGACCCTCGGGGGTAGAAGCTTAGTCCGGGCAACTTCCTCTCCTCTAGCAGGACGGAGCCCTGCGTGGCTGGGAACGTGAAGGATGCCTTGGCTCTACCCGGAGTAACCGTGACTCATCTGCATGAGTGTTGGCTCCTTTCTGAGTGCTCTAATGGGAGGAATGTTGCAGAAGCTCCTGGGTTCACCTTCTTCCACACAAACAAGAAGGTCAGTGCAGTGTTCACAGGGGCTGCGGCCTGACTCCAGCGTCTACCTGCCAGGCGGGGAAAATAAAAATATCTGTCTGGGGAGAGGATCCGGGCGCTCATTGCAAGTGTGTAGGGCTGTGTGTGGGAGGGAGGAGGGGACTGCGGCGATAGCACAGCGGGTGGGGCATTGGCCTTGCACGAGGCCGGCCAGGGTTTGATTCAATATCCCTCTCGGAGAGCCCGGCAAGCTACCGAGACGATCCCGCCCGCACGGCAGAGCCTGGCAAGCTCCCCGTGGCATATTCGATATGCCAAAAGCAGTAACAACAAGTCTCACGATGGAGACGTTACTGGTGCCCGCTCGAGCAAATGATGAACAATGGTTCCACAATGCCACAGTGCGACAGTCTGGGAGGGGACAGTGTCTGCCCGCCTGCTGCCTGCAGACCAGCCACCATCCAGGGTGACCCTTGGAGGTGGCGGGTGGTCCGGGCAATGCGGAGCTGCAGGAACTGCCCAGGGTGCGGGATTGGCTTGCTTTGGTAAAATTTAAAATACATGAAATTTTATTTTCATTCATTGTCTTTTAAAAAATAAATTTGCTTGGACTAGAAAGATAGGACAGCAAGTAAGGTACTTGCATTGCCCGTGGCTGGCCTGGGCTCGACCTGGGCCCACACAGGGACCCCCGAGCCAGGAGCGATCCCTGAGTGCTGAAGCACGGGGTCTGCAGGAACCGCTGATGGATAACCACCCCGGGCTTCTCAACCAAAAATTAAAAATCCAAGCCCAGAGGGAGACTATTTTGTTTTTAATGTATGTATGTATGTATGTATGTATTTGTTAGTATCTTTTCCCTTTCGGGTCACACCTGTCAATGAATCTTGCTCAGAGCTCATCAGTTGCTTCTGGCATTGTGTGAGTTCACAAAGTCTCTTAGAGCTGCCTTGCTGCCTCCCCACCCCCAGGGCTCCCCAACAGAGAGACAGAGAGCCGGGAGGAGGGGGGGCCCACAGCCTGATGGTGAAAATGGCCCGGTTAATGCAGGCTTGCTAGCATACTTCTAGGACATCAGAAAAGGGGGGTTGAGGTAAGGACGTGAGTGTGGTTGGTCATTTGCAGAGATAAACATTTGGCAGAGGAAACTCCCCTGGGGAGATCAACACTCTGTCTCCCAGGAGCATCTACATTGCTTTTTATCTTTCTTTCCAGTTGTACAAGTCACCGATACCTGCAGTTGTTTGGATAAACAAAGCAAGAGACAAAGATCCTAACACTTAGTTCTCTGGGCTGAGAGCAAGCAAGGCTTTTAACACTTAGTTGTCTGGGCTCTGAGAGCAAGCAAGGCTTTTACCGTAAATCCCAGACTAAGTCCTCAGGCCGGTTCAGCTGGTCCTTCCCCACGGGGGTCCTGTCTCTTAGGTTGTAACAGTTTGCATCAAGACCATGCATTTATGCTTTCACCGGGTAGCTTTGCCACTCGCCCGGGGTCCATCCCAGTCCCCCGGCAGGGTCTCTCTTTTTGGGGTGTCAGGAGCTACGGCAACTGAAGCCTGAGTCAAGTAGTTATGACCAAGTAATTATGCCCAGAAGCAGATATATTTCAGAGTCAGTCAACTCCCCCATATTAGGGTCATAGCGCTAGTGGTCTTTCTGTGTTTAGCCAAAGAACATTGCTTCATTGTCAGATATAAAAAGGCTAGAGGGGAGACAGAAAAGCAGGTACAAACATACAACACTTCAAATACAAAGCAGCACAAATACAAGTTCAGAATTACCAGAACGTTTTGGCTTACAAATAATCAAGACTGACTTGGGGAACTGTGATAATGAGAGATAAAATACAAGGGAAGGTTAAAGGTAAACTTAGCTAAGTGAGGGATGCTAGCAAGGCATGTTAACTTCTCAGGGAGGAAGGAAGGGGGCAATTGACTGATGAAGCCTAAAGCACTTAGGGTCAATATCCAACACAAAGGAGAGGTTGAAGATAGACCTTAACCAGATTAGGGATGTCAGCTGGGCGGGGAAGCTTCTCTGGGAGGAGGAAAGGGGCAGTTCACACTGAGGGGTGATATCCAAGGGCTTTGCACTCAGGAATTACTCCTGGCGGTGCTCAGGGAGCCCTATGGGATACCAAGGACAGAGCCTGGGGTGGCCATGTGCCATGCAAATGCCCTCCCCACTGTCCTATCGCTCTGCCCCCCGGAATAGAGCCTTTTTAAAAAGTCACACTGGTGAATAAACGGTGTTCGGTTGCAACTCAACCCAAAGGAACTGCACAATAATCATTTCTAAGACAAACTCGGGAGTCAGCCCTGAGCACCGTCAGGCGTGTCCCCCAAAGAAACAAAATGTGTCGTGCTTCATCCCCGTAGCTCTATAGAGGGTTCCTGGTACCCACCCAAGTTCAAGGCCTTGAATATCCTCCTCCAAAGAGCCCTCTGTCTCCCGGTCCCCCCACCTCTCCCTCTGGAGACCATCCAGGGGGCTCTTGGTGGTCCGGGGGAGACAAACAGCGCCCTGCAGCGAAGGCCCCCCTTCCTGGGGGCATGTCCCAGGTCCCCCCTCCCATCACGGGCCCCAAGGGGCCACACCCAGGGGCTCACCAACCGCAGCCCCATCACAGGCAGATTCCGATTCCACAATTCCACGTCCCCACAGGCCCCGCCAACGCCCCAGCCTCACCTTCCTCCCACCCTTCTAGAATCTTCCAGCGCCAGCAACTCTGGCAATGCCCCTCCTCCCACGCGTGCCCCTCCCCGCCCCCTACCTCCACCTGCCCGGGGGGCTCTCTCCGTCCCACCAACTCCTCGCACGCACGGCCCGACTTGGGGCGCCCGCCCTTGCCCGGCCGGCCCCGTCCCCCTCGGCTAGACCCAGAGCAGGGGACAAGCCAGTGCACCCGGTGCCCACGGCCAGCCCCTCTGTCCCCGCCGGCCTGCCCACAGGCTCTGCCCAGCTCGCTGAAGCAACCAGAAGGCCGAGCTCAGCAGCCTGCCCCGGCCGCCCACCGCCTGGCTCTGTGCCCCCCTCCCGGCCTGCTCACAGGCCCGCGCCCCTCCCCCACCCCGTTCTTCCTGTGCCTTGCCCCCTGCCCCCACGCGGGAACACAAGCTCGGACTCCCCAGCTAGTCCAAAGGAGCAGGACTCTCAGCCCTGCCTTCCCTCTGCGGGGTCCGGGGTCCGTCTCCCCCGTCCCTTCTCACCAGACGTCACCAAGGAAGAAGGCAGCAAGGTGGAATGAATCACGGACACGGCTAGAGAGGGGGTACAGGAGCGAGGTGCTGGCCCCGCCACGGCCCCCGGGGCTCGGTCCTCACCACAGACTCCCCGGAGCACTGCCAGGAGCCACCTCGGAGCACAGAGCCAGGAGGCGTGGCTTGGTCTCCCCACAAAGGTCCCCAAGCACGACACGCTGTTGGACACAGGCAGGCACCTGATACCAGCAGTCAAGGGGAGAGGCACAGCCCCACGCCCCGGCGTCTCCCTGAGCTCTTCACGTTAGGAGCACGCAAACATGTGTGTGCACTTGTGTGCGTTATTCAAAGTCCCCTCCGGACCCAAATTCTGCTTTCTAGATGTCTCTGCCGTTGCAAACCTTCTCCCTCCAGACTCCGCCCCTCTCTCGTTCCTTTCTTCGGCCTCTCCCACACCGCGGCACACGATGTATTCTGGTCACTTCTGTGAGCCTCCGTCTCCAGCGGTGGCTGCTGTGTTGGCATGAGCTGTGAGTGAACAGAGACAGAGAGAGGGAGAGAGAGAGAGAGAGAGAGAGAGAGAGAGAGAGAGAGAGAGAGAGAGAGAGAGAGAGAGAGAGAGAGAGAGAGAGAGGAGAGAGAGAGAGAGAGAGAGAGAGAGAGAGGGAGAGAGAGAGAGGTAGAGGGAGAGAGAGAGAGAGAGAGAGAGAGAGAGGGAGAGAGAGAGAGGTAGAGGGAGAGAGAGAGGGAGAGAGAGAGAGGGAGAGAGAGAGAGAGAGAGCTCAGGAAAGGACAGTGAGTTTATTAGAGGCTCAGCATCGAGGACCCCATCAGAAGCCTGTGCTGAGAGGGTCTCTCTCCTATCCTCTAAGGGTGGGCTCGGTCCATATACCTTCTCAGTGAGACGGGGAGACAGAGGTAAGTGGTGAAAGATCAAACAATCAGAGCCTCTTTCCCTGCGGCTGGCTTGGAGGCGCCGAAAGGCAAACAGTCCTGGCAGTCCATCTGCCACCCTCAGGCGTGTCTCAGGGCATCCCGTCCATTCCTCAGGCCCAGCCCACTCCCGGGAATCTGGTGGCCTGGGGTGGGGGTGGTCAAAGGAATGTGTCTCCCTCCCTTCTCTTGTTAAACGTCAGGTTCAGTTTTCTGTTCCCCAGTCCCCATTACATTTTTAGTTCACATTGTCATCCCGTTGCTCATGGATTTGTTCGAGTGGGCACCAGTAATGTCTCTCATTGAGAGACTTATTGCTACTGTTTTTGGCATATCCAATACGCACGGGGAGCTTGCCAGGCTCTGCCTCTCGGGCTCGATACTCTCGGGAGCTTGCCGGGCTCTTCAAGAGGGGCGGAGGAATCGAACACGGGTCGGCCGCGTGAAAGGCGAAGGCCCAACCGCTGTGCTATGGCTCCAGCCCGGTTAGTTCACATTACAGTTTCCTTATTCTTATTACGTTCGGTTTCTTACCATCACAGTCGCCGTGAGCTCCGTGAGACAGGAAGTTCTCCTCCTCACGCCCAGGGTCTCTTGCCGCGGGACATCCCTGGCTCATGCCCGTCCTCAGTGTGGCCCTGGCACAGCGGAGTCAGTGGAAAGACTCTGTCTGCCAGACAAGCACCAGTGGTCCTGGCTTTCTACAAGCCGGTGATAACCGGGTCCCAAACGGCTGCTGGTATCTCCTGGATGCTCCCTCGGTGTTGAAAGTGAAATTCTCCACTCAGAATAGCGACTGGACAGCCCCGTGGGGTTTATTTCTCTAGGAAATCTACCACTGGGATTTCATACAGGAACGTGCATCCGCGTGTTCTTTGGTTTGGTTTGTTTCCGTGTGGGGGCCACACGCTCGGAATCAGACCTGCTCTGTGCTCAGGGATCACCCCCAGCCGTGCTTCGGGGGTCCTACGTTGTGCCCAGGGCTGGGTCTGGCTTGGCCTGTACATCACCCCACCCGCTGTACTATCTCTTTGGCCTATGACACATCATTACCTTTCTTTTTTTTCTTCTTTTTTGATAGTTTTTCGGCTACACTGGGAGATATTCAGGAGTTACTCTTGGCTCTGCATGCAGGAATCACCCCTGGTGGTACTCGGGGAACCATATGGGATGCTGAGGATGGAACCCAGGTCAGCTGCGTGCAAGGCAAACACCCTCCCTGCTGTACTGTCTCTCGGACCCCACACCCGCATTCTTAAGATTTACTGTTAGGAGCTGGAGAAATAGTTGGGCGGAGAGTACTCGCCTTGTACTGGCTCTCTCAGCCCCCTGCACATCAGGAAGGCCCCCAAGCCCCTCCAAGAAAGACCCCTGAACTCAATGCCAGGAGTTAGCCCAGAGCACTGCAAAGTGTGCCCCCCAAATAAAAAAAAAGGGACTGTCTTTTATTTATTTATTTTTATGATTTATGATTATTATTTTTATTGAATCACCATGAGATACAGTTGCAAACTTTCACATCTGAGTTTCAATCATACTGTGATCCCATCCCTTCACCCGTGTACATTCCCCACCACCAATGTGCCCGTACACCCCCCCTTTTCAAGCCTTCCCATTGCCCTCATGGCAGACAATTTCCCCGATATTCTCTCTCTACTTTGGGGCATTATGGTTTTCAATATAGATATTGAGAGGCCATCATGCTTTGTCTTTTATCTACTTTCAGCACACATCTCCCATCCCGAACAATTACTCCAACCATCATTGCCTTAATGATCCCTTCCCTATTCCAGCCGCCTTCTCCCCCAGCTCATAAGACAGGCTTCCAACTATGGGGCAATCTTCCTGGCCCTTGTGTCTACTGTCCTTGGGTGTCAGTCTCATGTTATGTTATTTTATATCCCACAAATGAGTGCAGTCCTTCTATGTCTGTCCCTCTCTTCCTGACTCATTTCACTTAGCACGGTACTCTCCATGTCCATCCACTTATAAGCAAATTTCATGACTTAATCTCTCTTAACAGCTGCATAGTATTCCACTGTGTAGATGTACCAAAGTTTCTTTAACCAGTCATCTGTTCTAGGGCACTTGGGTTGTTACCAGATTCTGGCTATTGTGAACAGTGCTGCAATGAACACACAGGTGAAGATGTCATTTCTACTGTGTGCTTTTTTGCACCTTCGGGATATATTCCCAGAAGTGGCGTTGCAGGGTCTGATGGAAGCTCAGTGTCTAGTTTTTGAAGGAATCTAACTGTCTTTTACAACAATCACAAACCAGAGGATGAGCTAAAGGATGTGCAAGTTTATCCATTCCAAACTGGAGTTTAACAGTCAACCAGCAGAGGGCGCGAGAGGCCCAGTTTCTGGTTTAGAGCCAGGAAAGGAGGTTCTGCCGGGGACAGAAACGCAGGAACTTTCTTAAATCAAATTTCTAATGGATTTACCATTTAATCTCGTTCTATCAATTTAAATTGATAAAGCACAATTACAACAGTTTCACAGCTAAATACTTCGACTCTTAAAATTATGTTCGTTCCCTGTAGCACTGTAGCCCTGTAGCACTCTAGTCCTGTCTGGTTGTTCATCGATTTGCTCGAGCGGGCACCAGTAACGTCTCCATTGTGAGACTTGTTGTTACTGCTTTTGGCATATCGAATACGCCACAGGGAGCTTGCCAGGCTCTGCTGTCCTTCCCTGTATCCCTTTAAATTGATTTTGTCCATGGCCTCAGTAAGGGACTACGGAGAAAACTCAAATTTCCCCCTGCCCCGGTTCCCTGTCTCCTGGCGCCTCTTCCCAAGGCTGTCATGGCCCTGAGGTTCTTCCATCTCTGTGAGCACCTGTGTTTTGTGTTTTGTACTGCGTGATTTGTCTTGCTGCAGTGCCAGAATCAAACCCAGAACTCCACACGGCGGTGCAGTGCCGACACCGAGCATCCCAGTCCAGGCTGCGTGCCTGACTCAGAGAGGTAAGGTCTGCTCTGCCCCAGAGAGATTTATAACGTGGCCACGTGATGTTAGGATTCTAAACCAGAACCTGCAGCGCCAGGAGAAGGAGCACAGGGCCGTGCGTACGCTTCTCTGCGGGAGATCTGGATTCAGTCCCTCTGATCATCACCGGAGGTGACCACTGATGGCCAGAGGAGCCAGAAGTAACGCCCCCAAGCCCCCCAAATAAACAGCCGCATTTCTTCCTAACATACAATTGAACTGTGATTATGTGAGCAGCCTGCACTTGAGGATGCTCATGTTTTGCTGCTCCAAGTAATATGTCATCACCTGTATCACCTGTCGTCCCACTAATCATCAATTTGCTCCAGTGAGCTCCAGTAATGTCTCCATTCGTCCCTGTCACGTGCTTTTATAAGCCTCTCCTTACTCGTCCTTCCCAACGCTGCCGTATTGGGGGCTCTCTCAGGGTCAGGGGAATGAGGCCTATTATTGTTACTGTTTTTGGTATATCGAATACTCTGCGGGTGGCTTGCCAGGCTCTGCTGTGTGGGCGGGATACTCTCGGTAGCTTGCCTGGCTCTCTGAGAGGAACAGAGGCTTTTGACGCAGCCTCTAATCGCCTTTACAGGTGCTCCAGGGAAAACAAATATATCATATCCTTAGAAATATTGTATGTTGAATACAGGCAGAGTGGACAGATTCTGATATTTATATTTGTAAATATGTGAGGTATATCTGTATATAGATATATCTGTATATAAAAAGATGGGTGACCACACAGGTGGCAAACCTGTGTGCCAAAATTAATTCTATATGTATTGAGTCATAAAAAATGCTAGAGGGGCTGGAGCAATAGCACAGCGGGTAAGGCGTTTGCCTTGCATGCGGCCTGACCCGGGTTCAATTCCCAGCATCCCATACAGTCCCCCGAGCACCGCCAGGAGTGATTCCTGAGTGCATGAGCCAGGAGTAACCCCCGTGCATTGTCAGGTGTGACCCAAAAACCAAAAAAAAAAAAAATGCTAGAAAGAGGGAGGGCCAGAGCAATAGTACAGCAGGGAGGGCATTTGCCTTGCAGATGGCTGACCCGGGTTCGATCCCTAGTATCCTATATGGTGCCCTGAGCACCGCCAGGAGTAATTCGTGTGCTCAGAGCCAGGAGGAGCCCCTGAGCATTACTGGGTGTGGCCCCTCCCCCCCACAAAAAAAAAGAAGAAAGAAAAATAGGAAAAAAACCCATGGGTGAATGCTCTTTGAGTCAGGAGTTCGAATGTCCTTTCTTAGTCAGAAGTCACGTGGACTGAAATTTGACATGATTAAAATATTTATATATATCTTCCTGTATGCGTGACAAAAAAATACAGTAAGCAAAGCCCAGACATGACAAGTCGTGAAAACGC